>NW_004955428.1:5035395-5111472 GCF_000276665.1 Chinchilla lanigera
AGATAGATAGATAGATAGATAGATAGATAGATAGATAGATAGGTAGGTAGAGAGGATCCTTTCTGCTTCTACCTTTTTGTTCTTTTCAGACCCTTAACAGTTTGGATGATGCCAGCCATATTGGAGAGAGCAATTTCATTTACTCAGCCTGCAGATTCAAAGTGAATTTCTTCTGGAAATGCCCTCACAGGAATACCCAGAAATAATGGTTACACAGATATCTGAGCATTCTGTGACCCAGTCAAGCTGACATATACAATTAGTTAATCACAAAATGGATATCTCAAAAATATGAGATGAAATATACCAGTTGTTCTGTGATTTGCAATTTGTTTTTGTATTTATTATTGTGCTGTAATGTTCTATATTGATCTATTTAGATTCACCTTATTCTTTTCAGTGACTGAATAGTATTCTGTGACATGAATGTGCCATACTTTATTTAACAACTTCTCTTTTGGTGCTCATTGAGATAGGCTCCATCTTTTTACTTGTTTAGTTTTTTGAAACAATTACAAAATAAACACCAGTGTGCAATTTCTAGATGTCTACTATACAGCATTGTGTCTATTATTAATAATATTGTATTGCATACTTAAAAGTTTAAGACATAGATCTTTTGTGGAATGTTTTTACTACAATAGGTGCCCCTGATACTGTAGTTTAAATGTTTGTAGCATTCTGATAACCAGTGAGATGGATTCTTGGCATAAATTTATTGATCATTTTGGGTTTTGCTAGAGATTGTTCACATGCTATGTTTGTTTTCTGTTGGGCTTCTTGGCTTTCCTTAATCAATGGGTAAGTTATTCTTATGGACAGTAGATATTATGACTTTATAGAATTGCTACAGATGCCTTTTCACTGTTACTTATCTCAAGCTTTGTTTTTAGGGTCCTCAGTTGTAAAAATATTTTTAATTGTTATGAGCTGAAGATTGAATGCTTACTTTAAGACATTTCTGTTTTTTGGCTTGCTTGGGGAGGCCTTTTACATTCTAAATTATAAAAATATCCCACTCTATTTTCCTCTAGTACATGCACATACAAATTTAGTTCTTTAATTCATCTGTAGTTTGTAAATGATGTTTAACACGTTGCAGTCCTACTTGAAAGATTAGTATCTAAATTTATTTTTTCCTTATAACTGACTTTGTTGAATTATGCTATTTATGTCATTTATGAAACAGTCTATTTTCTTAATTTAAAATAGCAACCTTTTTATTTTAAAGAGAATAAAAAATAAAAAAACATAAAAGACTGTACAGAATTTCAAAACAAGATGATGGGAAATCAACAATGGTTGCTATATTGCATATTGTTATCTTCAAAGTAATTGTTCAGATTTTATAAATTTTATGATTAAAATTTCCAAGTATGTGTAAGTATACTTGTGAACTCTGTTGTACTGACTTGGTTTTTAAACTCTGGATGATTCCAATTTGTCTTAATCAGTATTTTAATATGTTTTGCTATCTGATAAAGTACCATATGCAAGTGTTCACTAGTAACTTAGACTTTTTCCTAATATGTAGGAAATTCTTACTTCAGATCTAAATTCTTTTTTTTCTAAATTCTTAAAATACTATTTTTTTTCAATATGGTACAATTTTCTAGCTTTCAGGACATGGACTCTGACCTTACTTAACTGTCACCAGTACTCAAAATTCTTTCCTATTTTCCTACTTATTAAGATGGTATTTCTGGGCACAAGTTGCTTCTTTTTCTCCTCTGGCAAAGTCTTTTATTGATGGGGGTATTAAATAATTAATAATTATTCCTTAGGTAGTAAGTGATAGGAAGGAACACTTTCCACAAAGTAGAGTGCTCTTATTTTGAATTTTTAGGTTCACTTCATTTTTTTCCATTTTTATACTGTTATACGGTATTAATGTTCCCACTCTTTTTTTGGTGATTATTAGGATTGCTTCTTTCTTTCCTTTTTTAAAAATGATGATATAAACATCAATATACATACATCTTCATGTGCTTAAGTATTTGTTTGGGAAAGATTCCTAGGTCAGTGAAACACATGTAAACATTATGTTAAGAACAAGCATTAAATTTAAGATAACAAAGATTTTTTTCTGCCTCTCTCACTTACTTCCAAATCCTCTCCCAAAGTGATAATGAGGATGTATACAAAAATGCAAGTGAATTCCTCTGTGAAAAACTAGGGAACACGTGGAAGGTGAGCCGTAATACATGACAATGGACGTGCAACCTGGGGGTGGAAGCTGGCTTGGCAGAGATGAGGAAGCATTTGTGAGATACAGTGGTGTCATCCAGAGAAAACAGTAGTAGGAAGAAAGCTGAGATGTGGAAAGCCTCTGCGGCCCCAGGGAGAACTGAGCAGAGCTGTCCCAGACATGGAGGACTGAGCAGAGCTGTCCCAGACATGGAGCCTGAGCAAAGTGGAAGGTGGAGACCCCAACTAGACACAGAGGGATTAGGTAACTGCTGAGATCCCCAGCACCTCCCTCGGTGGGCTCCTGGAATACCTCTACCCTGCTGACTCAGAGGGGACACTGGGGTGTCCTTTTCATGGGGAGCTGTCTCAGGAGACAAGACCTTCTAGAACAGGCATCCAAAGCCTCATGGACACTCACAGCTCCACCAAAGTCCAGCCTTTCATTTGCACCTTGACTTTCCCTAAGCATCTCAAAAGCCAAATCTGAACTCTATTTTGCCCCATAAATCTTCTCTTTTTCCTATTTTAACTTTTCTTTTCTTTGTGGCTGAGCCATACTCTCAAGCCAGGAAGTCCAAACCTTTTGATTCCCTCTTCATACTTCTCTGTGATGCAGTCTCTCCAAGAAACCTTCGTGTCTCTCCTTTCAACTCTGCTTTAGGTTATGGTGCAGCGTCCTGCCGCAGGACGACTACAGCACCGTCTCCAACTGCAGCTGTCAGATGCTGTCTCTGAAATGAAGATCTGATTGTCACCTCCAGCCTTTAAAATCTTGGAACCTTAGTGTTGCTATTATCTTCGCAGCATCTATGCTTCCTCCGCTAGTTGACCTCAGAGGTTTAAATTTACTATGCATCAGCATAATCATGGTGAACTCAAAATGCCTGCTCTTTGGTCTCTCCCTGGAGATTTTAATTCAGTAAATCACCCTAGGTAATTCTCTGGCAATGTTCTTGAATCATACTAAGAAACTTTAGGTACAGTGTCCAGTCTAAATCCTTAGCATGACACATGGCCTCTATGTTCTGATTTCTGCCATAATTTATCTTCATACTTTCCATTCTACTCTGTGTTTCAGGGTGATCAAGCTATTGTTGCCCCTGAATCATAACATTTTTTCACCTGCTTGTGCATAGGACACTGTCTTTCTTACTTCAGGACCCTTAGTGTCTAGCTCAGTTCCAAAGACATCGAATATGGGTTTTTGAGCCTGGGTTAATGGTTAATGCCAATTTATGACAGTTAAGCTCTATTATCAGATTGATTGGCTTGGAAGCCTCCTAGGGATCTAGTAAGTCACACCTTTGCGGTGTCTGGCTCATAGAGGGAGTATGTGTGGTCCCTGGCCCCTTCTTCTCTGTCTTGGTCCCTTGCTCTGATTCCTGGTTTCCATGAACTGAATATTTTTGTTCCACCATGCCCTTCTACCATGATGTTTTTGCTTTGGAGTCAATCAGCTAACCATGGATGGAATTCCCTGAAGCCATGAGCTGAATTATACCTCTTCTCCTTCGAACTGGTGGGTTTCAGGCCTTTTGTCCCAGCTATGGGAAAAGCTGACTAACACAGAATCTATGAAGTTCTCTGAAGACGATGTGCAATATTTCAGGCATTGAGAATATATGAATACATAGGTCAATGCATAAATATAGTTATTCTAGAAAGAGGGTCTGTCAATTTTAATCAGATTCTGAGAGGAGACTATACCTCTCAAAAAGAGATCAAGAGCCCCAGATGGAAGGATATAAGTATTTTGCATTTAATTTTAAAAATCCATTTAAATGATTAATTTCTCTCAAGCTGTCATAGTTGATTAATGTGTGTGCATGTGCATGCACATGTGTATGTGCTTGTGTGTGTATGACAGAGAGGATGAAACCAATATATTTTATTTAGATGAGAGTAAGATCTGTTTGTTCAAGCTTTAATTGCTCCACCTTATTCTAGTCTAAGCGGAGAAATAATGTATATTTTAGAATAGACCAGGCCAAAAATACTTGCACATGTCAAATATCTGTACTAGAACAAAAGTTTAGTTTCTTTCCAAGATAAATTTCTTGAATAATTGACTCTGCTCTCTTCCTCACTTAGTATGTGGACTAACAGGATTGATTGTTTTGATTGACCTACTCTGCTCCAGATCAATAGAACAATATAATTGGCTTTTTCCACTACTACATTGTCTGGAACTGCTGGCTATTTTGGTGCTTGAGAGAAAGCCATAGTGTCTGTAATCCGAATCTTCCCTGCTGGAGGCTAATCAACCTTGGAATTTCAGTTCAAGAATGTTGAGCTTCAGGTCAATGAAGTTCCTAGTTTCCTGTCAATAAAGTTCTTATTTCTAGGTTTGTTGCACTGAGACAATCTCCCTGTCTCTGCTGCAGTGACTCAAAATTATCTGGCCTACTTTGGTTTTCACATTCAACTGCTAGCCCTGGGTTCCATTTACTGTTATCTATGTAGTATTGTATTAAGAAAATTAGTGATTGGGGGTGATTGATGAGATAATTAGATCTAAATCAAGGGAATTAGTTCAGTAAGTTACTCTCCTGTTTCCCCATTTTATTAAAATTATGTATTTAAATGTAATTTAGTGGTCATTTCACTTAAAATTAAATATCGGTTTTATTGAAAAAATTTAATAAATCCTAACACAATGTCAGTGGAATTCAAAATTTGTGGTGAGTTTGTTTATCAAACACCACATGGAGCAGATTTCACGTTTATATTCTTTTCAGAGTCTTTGTTTCTGTAGCAAGTGTTGACTCAGATGTGGTGTTACTCTGGTATCTCAAGTCAATTTATTTTGTGGAGAAAAATCAAGGAATAAATAGATCAGCAATAATTCTGTCTTCTTGAACTCAGGCCTTCCAAATGTGTTAGAAGAAATGTCCCTTAGGAGGTAAAATAAATGAATGTATTCTTTTACTGGGTTCGAGCATTAAACCCTTTTATTCTGCACTTCAGTTTTCATTATGTTTGCTGTTACATAATAAAAATTAAGATTTGGAGTGAACAATTTGGAGAAAATGACTTTTGCCTTGAAATCTACTCTAGTGATCCACAAGTCTCAAGTATTAAGATTCAAATGAGTCTAGAAAGCTTAAATAAATTGTGGAGGTCCCTTGGGGAGCATCTCTCAATCTAAACCAAAATTCTTACTTGATCATGAGCTCTGTATAGTTAGAAACTTTGTCATGTGGAAGTCTAACACCTGGCTCAAACTCTGGCATAAATTTAGTGCCTGTAAATATTTAAGTTTCTGGAAGAATACAAGAAAGAATAAACAGAGATGGATGATATGCTAGAGCCATTCTTAAGCACCGATGTAGTAATTTCTGTGTGCTGTGCATGAGGGCTGCCCACCTAGGTTATGTTAATGTATCATATTTTCATATTATAAAAAAATCTGGAATTATGGATTTACACCATTTGAAACTACATGCAGAGCCATAGTTTAACCCCAATGCACTTCCGACTTTATCCCAAGGTTACTACAAATCTATTAATAGAGATTCAAATTTACAACTTTAGAAGGAGGGAAAGGACATACTATCATCAAATTATGTCTTGATTACTTTTCTCTTGTTGCTGGGACAAAATACCTGAAGCACAAAATTAAGGAAGGAAAGGTTTGTTTAGCTCACAATTTGTGGAGGTTTCAGTCCATATTTGGCTGGCTCCAAGGTAGAGTGGCACATGCCAGAGGACAACAGTTCATGGTAGTGGAAAACAGCAAAAGCAACAAGAGCAAAAATGGAGGAGCGGGTGGGAGCAAGACTCTTTCCCTCCCTTATATTGTATGCAGGCTCCCTGCTCCAGGCTGAGTGTAGCACTCACATCCATAATCCTAGCATTGGACCATGGATCAATTAAAACCTCTAGAATTCTTCCCCATGACTGCATGAGGCTTTAGGGGGACTTCTAAACACAAACCATAACAAATTACCATTAAAATAGTGTAATCTTGGTGTATCTGAATGACATACAGAGCTGACAGAAATATATTTCCTGTAGCCCAGGAATCTAAGCATTAATAATAGTATTTTCTCTCACCTCTTCCTTCCTATATTATTTTTCTCCAGATGCCACTTATTACATTTCTCTGTTAATACACTCAGTGATAGGTTAACTGAATTTTCCACTAATTTCCTGTGCCTTGACTTACTTTACTGCTCATGAACAAGAGAGAGCACAGTTTCTAGTAAACTAATAGCTATCAGCATAGACCAATGAAGCAATAGGATGGAAAGATAATAGGCAAGGACTGGGAGGGAGATACAAATGATCTTTGAAAACAAAAGTGAATTATAGGATTCATTAACTCCTGATTACCAACAAATTAGAAATGGGAAATTCCATTTCTAATTCTGTACATCCTACACAGAATGAATTTCAAATCCTCTACTGTTGTTCTTTAATTTCATAAAGCCTTCGTTCTATCATCTGAACTCTGAGAATTGATTTCTTTTGTTATTTTTCTCCTCATTGTGAAAGGTTTTTATATGGGACCCCAGAAGCTTTCGATTTGAGATTTGATTCACAGACACACTGGAGCAGAAGGGGAGGCTCATGGTCTGTCTCTCGAGGCAGGAGTTGGTTTTTGGAGGAGAAAAAAGGATTATGGAAATTATGTTGATACAAACTTCTATTTTTTTATGCAAGTAACCTTTCCTGTGGTGAGAGTTTCATGGTTCAGCATTTTTAGGTGTAAATATTTTTTCCCTGCCATGGCATAAGTAAGTTTCATGTAGCACAGAGGTGTATTTGGTTTTAAAATAAGTGACCTCTTATTTAAGGGGCTGGCAGAAAGATGCAGAGGAAGAGACTTAGAATGTGAGGCTTCTCCTGTATCCCCAGTGGGGTATACGAGCTTCTCCGTCTGCACACTTGCCACATTAATCACTTTCTCTTTTAAATTCAGCAGCATCATGCTTGGTGTACAGGGTCAAAGACAAGGTAAAAACAATGAGAAAGTCAATTATGGTAAATAAGCCTCTGATAGTAAGTTAAAGGTACTTCCGTGATGACTTTGGCAGCAGCCAGTAAAGACAGTCTGCTTTCAATTTGGATTGTTACTGATACCTGTATTTATAAGTTCTGTTAGTAAAATTCTATGCCTGCTAAGGGGACTTGGTGCAATTCTTGTTCCACTTAGAATGATCTGAAAGGTAAATATGCAGACTCTCTGGAGGTAACAGATACTGCGCTTCAGTGGCAAAGATGTTTGTACCCAGAACAGCAGAGATACTTGCTTGAGGGTGATGTCTGGTTCTTCTGCTTGTTGCAGGAACTGCACTCAGGGTTGTCTGTTGTAAATAGAATTCGGTCCTTTCAAGAAGGTATCCAGGGAGTCTGCGTACATTTTTCTCTCTGCAAAATTTTGCTTCTCAAAATAGAGGATAGAATAGGAATCCAGTTTTGTACTCATAAATCTAAAGCCAGAAAGCCAGAGCAGGCAGTGGTTTCTAGTATTTTCAGAATAAGGACTTCTAACGTCAACACATGTCACCATCCCTCCCCTCATTGTAGAAAGCTGCTAGAAGCTTAGTAATACGTTCAATGCACATCTGTCATTTTCCAGATTTACAGGCATTTGGACAACAGGAGTACACACATGTGTGAAATGGGTTCCTTCTATGGGCAGTGTGACTGCTACACTTGAAATGCCCTTCTGCCTTCAGGTCATTGGAGGACCCACTGGAGATGGTCTCCTCGCTCACCTCTGTCTGTGTCTTCTCAGAGCCTGCACTCTGCACCACGGCCACATGCCCCGCCCAGTCCTGCTCAGTGCTTTTGTACTTGATCTTTCTCCCAGCATCTTCACAAGACTGTGTCAGCCAGGCATGGTGGAACAAGCCTGCAATCCTAGCATTCTGGGAGGCTGAAGCAGGAGAATTGCAAATTTGAGCTCCAGCCCAGGCAACTTTAGTGACTTTGTGAGACCTTTCCTCAAAATAATAATAAAATACAATATTTTGAGGAAAAGGAGAGGGATATAACTTCATATAGAGGTTCAATCTCCACTACTGGGGGTGGGGGAGACTGAGACTTATTTTGTTCTGGTTCCTTCTGTATCACTCAATCCAAAGCAGCAAGCCTACCCCAACACTTAACTCTGCTACAATGTGTCTTTCTGTTTCCACAGCATTTGTTGCAATCTGGCATTAATTATTTGTTGGTTATGCTCCTCACTAGATTGTTCTCCCTGAGAGCAGAGACCTTGCCTTTCTTGTTGCCCGCAGTGTCCTCAGGTGCTCCCGACAGGTGCTCATTAAATGTTGTTGAATGCATGAAAAAGAATACTAATCAGCTTGCAGCACTCTCAATAAGTCCCCAACTTTTCAGCCAACTGGAAAACACTTCCCTCCCCATATAGTCATGATAAGCTAATGGTTTGTATCCATGAGTATATAATGAACGTTGTCTTGTAGTTTCAGAATTAATGGTCCCCCGACACTGAGGACAGAATATTCTGCACTGAGGTTTTAGACAGATCCTCACAGCACTCATTAAAAGGTGGCCAAGCTATCAACTCTTTTTATCCACTCCCACTCCACATAGCAAAGCCTTTTAGTGCAGTATAAAGGACAGCAGTTGGAGAAGAGAGGTGTTCTCTATAAGGCAAGTCAGAGCAGCTCTAAGACCCCTCGGAGAGCTGTGTGCTAGTGAGGCAATGCTTGGTCTCACTCCAAGCCCAGAAGCTGGTTGAGCCATGAGCTCTGCTTTTCTGAGGCTGTTCCTTATCCTGCTAGCAAATCAAAGAGCTGGAGAGCTCTTTGCAGACCCTGCCATGAGCTCCATGGGGTGTGGGTACACAGAGACCAGGGACTGAGTTGGTTTAGGACAGGTGTCCATGCTGGAGTTGGCTGGAGCCACCTGCGCTGTGGGTAGCGTGGAAGAGATGTAGGCAGCCACACTCAAGCCACTGCTAAATAATCCCTCCAAGGAGATGTTCCCAGGCACTGAGGACCCCCGGCAGGAAGGTGCTGTGTGTGGTTCACTGCAGGGAGCTAGAGGACATTTTATCCACCTCACAGAGAAGCACAGAGTGCGGATCCCTAAAAACCCACCCAAGTCATCCTTTCAGTGAGACCCACCTTTGGATACTGTCATGGTAGAAGAAATATAAAATCCAGGATGAACGACATACCATCTAGGGTGAAGGATGGTGGCCCCTCCAGCTCCTACCCGACCAGCAGAGTGAAAGCGTTGTGTGAGACTTTACATCGCACTGTTGGTCTCAGGTATTTCTCTCACTTTTCTCATTATTGCTCTCCCAAGGAGTCACTCTGACTTTTTTCTTAACTGCCTTTCCCTTCTCCACAGAGTGGGTACCACAATGTACAAAATGCTCTGTACTGCGACCCGGAAGAGGGTCACATATCATGGGAACACCTGAGAGTTTTGAATTCCCTCCTTACCACTGCACCCACTGTTTATTCCTTTGCAGGTGACATCACCTTCATTAAGAATGTACTATCTAGAGCAGTAACTCTTTTTTTTTTTTTGGTTTTTCTCTGGTACCGGGAACTGAACTCACGACCTTGCGCTTGCCAGGCAGGCTCTTTGCTGCTGAGCTAAATCCCCAGCCCCTAGAGCAGTAACTCTTACATGGAGATGTTTTGCCTCCCAGGGGACATTTGGCACTGTCTAGAATACTGCTTGTCACACTGGGAGGTGGAGGATGCTGATAAACATCCTCCAGGGAACAGGCTAACTCTGCTGAGAGTGGGGTGGAGGTTCAGGGGAAATCCTAGTACAGAGCCTAGAACATCTCCGCTGAGTGTCCAGGTTAAGGCTTATGCTGAAACCAGGTGAAACATTTTGAGTTATCTCAGAGGTAAATATTCTGGAATTGACCAGAGTTTTAAAATATTAGACAGTGGATTCAAAAGCTATGAAATTTGAACGCAGTGCTACCAGGGCAGTAGAGATTGGATGAACGAGGCAGAAGTCAGTAGAAGAGTAAAAGTATCTCGTGAGTGCACCCTCTTCACCTCAGTTCACTTCTAAATCAAGTGATGACAGGGATAAGTAAATGAGTTTGTAAGTTAGGGGCTTGAGCTCACAACTAATGCAACATGTGTACACTGGGTCTCAGGCCAGCTCAGCAGAGACCACGGTGTGGGTACGCATAAAGGATTGCGTGGGTGGGTTGTGGGGTGTAGTCACTGTGGACTGCTATGGCTAGAATGGAAACACATCGTTCACTCCAACTCCAATCAGGGGAGGTACTTCCTGTGACCTACATACAGCACGAAAGGTGGGAGTAGAAAGGGTCAGTATTCATGAAGTCATGGCACAGGTCAGATATAGAATGGAAGAAACTAGAACTTCTACTGAACCGGAGGTTATCATTCTTCTAGGATGGCTGCTAACACCTGCAGGCCTTTCTAAGACATTTTTTTTTTTTTTTTTGTAGCATAACATATTTTACATTCAAGTGAGGGGAAAAAAAGGAAAACATAAAAAGCTGCTTTAAGAACCTTGCAAGGGGTATATTTTTTTACTTGATTTTTGACCAGAATTATGACTTCAACAGACAGGAAGGATCATCAGTTTTCTACCTTGAAATGTAGTGACTAACAGAAAAATTTACTTGATCACAATTCTGTGTTGGGCTTAGCTCAGTGCTACTTATGCAGGACTATCATAAGGATGCTCCTTATGTTGTGGCTGCTGTGAGCCCATGGGCTGACTTGGAGGCTCACTGGTCCCAGATGAGCTCAGAACCTGCCCAAGGACTCTGCACGGGAGGGTGGGTCTCTGACAATAGGTGTCTTTCCCCAAGGCTGTTCCCAAGGAGACCAGCCTGGGCTTCTGTTCATGGCAGTCTTGGGACAGCTGCAGGACAGGAAAGGAGGCTGCAGAGGCTTCTAGAAGTCAAGGCTCCTGAGTCACAGAAGGTCACTTTGCATTCTGTCATATAGAGCAAAGCATGTTTAGGGTTGGCCCATAACAAGGGGAAGAAAAAAGCTCTTTTTGAAGGAGAAGAGTGGCCAAGTCAATTTTCAGAGCTGTATGCTTCGAAGGATGGGAGAAGTCAATGCAGAAATCTTTGTAAACAATGTGCCAGAGATTTACCCTGATCTATGAATAGAAGATAATAATACACAGAATTTATTTATGGGTTTATGTACAGGATCTGCTGTGAAGGACTGAATAGTCTATAAGAAAACCAAAGTTTACTTATGTTAGAAATTTACTCATATATGGTAGATATATTCTATGATATAATAGGATACATAACATACACAGCTATTTTTCTTTTCTGTCTCTTATTTCTCATTAAAAATTGAGATTAGAAGGTTTAGGGAATATTTGTACTCCAATCTAGATTTTTTTCTTATATTCTACACTGTTCTCATTCTACCCAGTTAAGCTGTCTTCAGAGCTTCTGTTTCAGAACCCCATTTCTTTAACATGGCTTTTGCTTATGTACTTGTTTAAATTCTGTCTTTGAGTATCCAAAGTAGTACTATAAGGCAATCATCTGCAGAGGTGAAATCTAACCTGAGAGTTCTGCATCCATGTTTTATTCCAGGAGCAAAGTTTTGTTCCCTGGCAGCGTTACTTTCTTCATGTCATAAAAACTGGAGTGGTTTGAAAAGATGCTGTGATGTGGAATCTCTTCTTGTTCGGAATCTTGACTGTAAAAGAAAACTAAATTTGCCCAAAGCTGTGCCAATTCCAGTGTATATCTGGTTGAATGCTTTGGGCTGCAAGTAATAGAGCATCTGACTCAGATTGTTTGAGACAATAAAGATATTAATCATCTCCTGTAGTCTCAGGATTGATTTATTTTAAGGGCTCTGTGATGGGCTCCATTTCTACCACTCAGTATTAACTCTAATTTCTAGTTTTTATCTAGCAGTCAAGTGAGTGAAAAGCTGAAAACTTCTCCTCTTATTATTGACAACTTCTGATTGTTCTGATTAAGCCATCTTAGGTCATATGTCCACTCTGAAAATATTAACACTTCCTGGTAATACCATCAGCTGAATATGAACTGAATTTCTTATCACTTTGCCCAGCATCTGTTGTAGTTACTTTTCTCTTTGCTGAGATAAAATACCCAACACCCAAAGTTAAAGGAGGAAAGATTTATTGGGGTCAGAGTTCACAGAAGTTTCAATCCATAATTGTCTGGCTCCAAGGCAGGGTGGCACATGACAGAAGGGCAACAGCTCATGGCAGGAGGAAGGTAGCAAAAACAACAAGGGACCTTAACAGAGTCTTTCTCTCCCTTTTATCTTATCCAGATTATTCAGGGCAGGTAACGCTGACATCCCTAACCCTAGCGCCCTTGATCCTAACATTGCACCACGAATCAGTTCCAGCATTGCACACCCTAGATCCAGCCACCTCTGAAATATCCCCACCTTTGACTGGATAAGGCTTTGCGGGGACATGTAGACACAAATCATTACAGCATCTTGGGGAAGGGTATCTCTGAGTAAAATGTGGATTCTGGAAGGAAGAATGAGGAAGGGCTATTGAATAGTCACACAAAAACGCATTGTATATTGGGAAAAGCTCATGAACACCCTCTGGAAACATTAGCCTCAGATGATGCAGAAATAGTAGACACTAAAGTCAGAATGGGGACAACAATAATTAACAAAATCTCACAAAATTTCAAGAGATAAAAAGATAAAAAACAAAGACCCTGATATTCCTGGGCTTTGCTTTGTTTACTGTGGGCAAAGTTCCAGCTTGTCTTCGTTCTCTTCCCACTCCCTTGTGCTCAGTATTACAGATATAGACACAAGCACACATAAATGTGATAGGTGACCAGGCCACTCCAAAGCGGAGTGTGGTTCGCCAGCATTCTATGGAGAAGCCCTGGTGCACCCCAACAGCTTTCCTCCTGGAAGAAGGCTACAGGTGGCACCTGCTCAAGGCTGCTGATTAGGGTGTCTGTGGAGGACCTGAGGTGAGTTATCTCTGGTAGCTTCCCCTCTTCCTTTCCCTGATCCACAGAAATTTGGAAGTAAGTGCCCAGAGAGCAGTGCTGTCAGCAGATTGTTGTACTGTTAGCCTCTACAATAGCATCTGGTACAAAATAGAACTCAACAAACCACTGCTGGATGAATTACAGAGTATTGCTGAATGGCGCTGGGGTGAGGGCTCCCTAGCAACAAGGTGTCTTTATACACGTGTGGGTAGAAGAGGACAGAGTGGGAAGCACACCCTAGTGTCTGTGCAGTGCAAGTTTGCCATATTTGGGCCGCTTGAACTGCCTTCCCTCAAACTGCCAGGTTCTCTTTTATTAAGCAGGAATAACTCTAATCAGTTACTTCCTCAGAGGATAAAATAGCCCTAGTTAATGTCTAATGATGGTGTTTTAAGGCGAAATTTAATTAGGGTTCATGGGTTTTGTCAGGTTTGGAGAAGCTTTTAGCTTATTCGCAGGAAAACATGGTAGATGCGGAGTGAGTATAAAGCACCCCCGTGTGTTTTGTTGCAAGATGTCAATGTGAGTGGCTGCCCTTTGAGGTTCGTACTGCGAAATTTAGATGTAAACATTTTTATAACAGCTCAATTCCCTGCTTCTTTGCAACCCCTTGATGCCTCGCCATTAAGTGAACCAGAGCAGTGGAACAGGGCAGGGATGGTAAATTGGGCACCTGCCATATTTTGCCTAAATGACTCCATTAGAGGCCAGGGTCTCTCGAATTTTTTTGAGGGTCTGTTGATTATGCTTTCTCACAATAATTCACCACCCCAGCTCCTAAGCTGCTGGAAGAAAGATGTGGTCTTCCGTGATTGCTAATGGTGACAACACAGAACCTTGGTTTATGTTTCTGCAGAAAGGGCACAGCCCTTATCAGTGAGAATAGTGACAGCCCTCCTCTAGGGACTACGGACAATTAGTGCCAGGTCTTTGCTAGGCTTGACATATTTTTATTTTAGTTTTTTGTGTTGCTTGGGATTATAACCAGGTCTGCATACATACTAGCCAAGCATTCTACCACTGAGCTACACCCTCAGCAAGGGTCACATATATTTTTGAGACATCTTTACAAAAATGTCATCAGATAGGTATTTATTTGACTTTGATTCTGTCCCTCTTGCAGTCTACTATTAACACACAGCTGGGATGATATATATATATATATGCCATAACATGTCAGTTTTCTGCCCAGAAACTTCCAATATTGTCCTTTCTCAGAGTAAAGGTCAAAGTCTTTGTTTTCTAACCATCCACACCTTGTCACTTCCTCTTGCCTCTCTGACAATATCACCTTCCTTCTATCCTCCCATTCCTATTGCTTGGTACATGACACTGGCCCTGTGCTACTTTCTTGAGACCCCCTACCTCAGGGTCTTTGCATATCATTAGCCAGGGCCAGTTTCTTTCTAGATTGCTGCATAGGCAGAAACTTCCTTCCTTCAGGGCTTTACTCGAAAGTCATCTTCTCAACAAGGACTTTCTTAACCTTCTGAACAATCCCCTTCCCTCCCTCAATTTTATATACGTCTGTTCAGCTTTGATTTTTTCCCCCAGAGGACGTAATCGGTATTTCCTATTTGTCTCTGCCAAAAGATAAGCTCCACAAAAGTGGAAATTTTTGCTGTCTCCTCACCCAAACCCAATACCCAACAATTAGAACAGTGTCTAGATCACACAAGACTCACAGTGAATCTTTATTGATTGCTGGATGATTTCAATCTTTTAATTACATTCATTCTGCCTTTACCAAGAACTAGGCATTGTGATGCCTGGTTTGCATAAAGCAAAAGCGAACCAGAGACAGAAGGTCTGTAACATCATAGAATCTAAAATCAAGACAGAAGAGAAACAATTAAGCAAATTCCCATTTTATACATCCAAACTTTGAATTTCTTAGAAATTAACTAAATTTCCCAGTGCTCATTTTTCTCAAGTGACTCAGCTGGGATGAACACTCAGAAATTTAAAATTACAGTGTTCGCTCTCTCCCTTGATGCTGTGGTGGATTGACTTTTAAACTTTTCTTAAAATGTTGCTAGTTGCACATGTTTGTGCTTACTCAAAATGCCCTTCATCGAGCAGATTGTGTTGCTGTTTGCATCTATTGAGATTGTTCTCTAAGGTATTAAGGATTATCATTAGATGAAGCTCATGAATCATTATTATTGTAGATAGGCTTCATTTGATCTGCCTTTCAAGCCTTCAAAATAAGAATAACAGCTATTTTTTCTCACTTGTTCTAAATTTTTAAAAAAGTCCCTCAACTTGTTATATACATAGAACAGTATGAAAATGCAATATCCTGCTAAGTAAGCATCTTATTTCCTGGGTTAAACTTCAAAGTATTTTTGAAAAGGTCAGAATGCCTATTAAATTTCAGCTTTAAGTAGTGATTATGTATTTTTAAGTTTGATATTTTTGATCAGAATGAATACTTAAAGTAGGCATCTGCTTCAAGGTCAATTTTTATTTTTAACTGTAATCTTGTTAAGATTGGAGATTTTCACAGAGAATTTAAAGTTTTTAAAAACATGTAGTTTTTGTGTATATTATAAGAAAAAATTAAATCTCCTAAATGATCAAAGTTTAAAAAGATAGTAGTTGATTACTTAGGAGATAATTACATATGTTGTTCTGCAAATATAGAGGAAATCTCTAGATCTGGAAATATATTATCCCAAGGGAAAGGCTCATCTGATATATTTGACAATGTAGAGACGCAAGGGCTTGCTTTCTGTAATGGCAAACAACAACAGATGCTGTTGGAAAAAACACTGCCAGGTTGCATAGGCAGCTTCCTGTTACTGTATCAAATATCTGAAATAATGAACTTATAAAGACAAAAGGTTCACCTTGGCCCATCATCCCCTTCAAGAGCACGTTTCTTAGTGACCTAAGACTTCCCACTGGGATCCACCTCTTAAAGTTTGCCCCCTGTCTATAGTATCAAGCTGGGCTCAGGCCTTTAAATACTGGCCTCTGGGGGCCATTTCAGACCTTCACTATAGGACAGGTTCGTGCTATACCTTAAGAATGCAAAAATAGTCAGCTCTGATAAGATCTTTATGCTTTCTATACCTCATCATTTTTGATGAATAGGCATGTGAAAGAACACATTTGTTTTCCCCTTCATTACATTAACACTTTGTATTTCAGTCTTGGGGTGGAGGGTATGAATGCCATCCATGAATTTTAATGGTAAATAAACTTGTTTATTTTTTAAATGTTGGTTTCTGAAGAAGAAAAATCTGTTCTCTCATCGGAACTGGGAATGGATCAAAGAGCTAGCTGCAAGATAAAGTGAGGACCCTGGGAGGGAGAAGAGAGTGGGGAAGAGGTAATTCAGAAAAAAGACTTCCAGCTGCTTATTCTAATACGTGTCTTCAGGAGTAGGGTGACTGTATCCAACATTTCCATTCCTGTGCACTTATTTTTTATTTTATGAAAAAATAAAACAAAATTTCATAACAATACTAAGAGAACAGCATTAGTTAATATACTGTGTATCATTGCATTCAAAGTTGTTACTCAGAGTACAAGAAATAGACCAAAAAATTCTTTTTTTTTTTTTTTTTCCAAAAAATTCTTACAAAAAAGAAATAATACAAAATTTTCTGTTCAAGAAACTGAGATAGGGGCTGGGGATTTAGCTCAGCAGCAAAGCGCCTGCCTGGCAAGCGCAAGGTCGTGAGTTCTGTTCCTGGTACCAGAGAAAAACCAAAAAACCAAAAAACAAAAACAACAACAAGAAACAGAGATAAATGAGTAGTATAATGAATCAACCTGAAGTCTGAAGTTTTCCTGCCCGTAACATAACATTGATGCCCACAAAACAATCTACTGCCTACGGGAGAGCAGAATCAGAGTGTTATTTAGATTAAAATTTTTCGTAGTGGTCTTGAAGATCGATATTGATAACTTTATTACTTTATGTGTAGATTTTTCTATAACTGTAAAGGAAGGGGACAGGGAATCATTTTACACATTGAAGCTTCATCTGGTTGTCATAGTTGAGACACTCCTGGCCAGAATGCTTTCAACATTTCCCCCGCCAATACCCAGATGGGGACAAACTTAGAAACCCTCCAATTCTCTGATGAGTAAAGTCACTGCCCAGATGAAAAATAAGAGAACATCTGGAAGTGATGTCATCCCTGCCAAATGTTTATGCTAGGGGAAAAAGTAATTCATGTAATGTCTCTGCATTCTCTGGAGATAGAGGAATGAAAGAGACAACACTACATGACTCTGGGGATGTAAAGATCATAAGAATTTTACATAATGATATACATCCAATGGCAGGATAAATACCCGTTCTGCAACCAGCTGCAGACCATATGTTTTAAAAAGATCTTTAAAAACAAGTATGCTTGAGAAAATGCCAATTTCTACTTTGGAAGAACAATAATTTCATGTGGGCTTTGACCTGGAGATTTCATATATTTCCTGGGAACTTCTATTTTATCTGGTCTCTAAAGCATTCCCTAGAAAATATTGTATAAATGTCTTTTATTTCATTCTAGATGTTTCCACAGAGGAAACAAGCTTATCGATCAATGGCTTAGACACTCAAAATGAGCCTTCCGAAGATACCTTCATTTAATTTCTAAGTGATACATAGCATTCCCTAAATTATAGAGCCTTCTCTGTATATTTTCTCACTAGAATATTTGGGAAAAGCCTTACTGGAGACACATTGGATTAAAAAAAAGAAAACCTAAGCAGAAATATTATTTTTACCATTGTCTGATTAATTATTGAGACAATTTTAGGATCTCCAAGATAGATGTAATAAAAGTTAGTGAAAAGGGCTTTGTTACTGTAATACCACAGTGCCACAGTCTTTAAGAGGAAGAAAGTCACTTACAAAGTGACTTTGTTATTTAGTTGTGCTCCTTCAGGGTTATTTAGTTGCACTCCTTCCCTCTGATAATCACTTGAAAAGGTTGACTTCCTCTCCATTAGTACTCTAAAATTAAAAACAATAAATGATACATTTTTTCTTCCTTTGCCTTTCTTCCCCTTCTCTCTATTTCCATTTCCCTTCCCTTCCTCCTTCCTTCCTTCCTTCCTTCCTTCCTTCCTTCCTTCCTTCTTTCCTTCCTTCCTTCCTCCCATCCTCCCTTCCTTCCTTCCTTCCTTTCTTCTTTCTTCTTTCTTTCCTTTTTCATGGTACTGGGGATTGAACCCAGGGCTTTGTACATTCTAAGCAGGAGTTTTACCACTGAGCTATACCCCCCAGCCAAAAAGCATAATTTTTTAAAAATCAAAGTGCTTTACAGTTATAGATGTCTTAATAAGTGTCTCTGATAGGTAAATGTGTTTGTCAAATACTGTTATAGTAATGCCATGTGACAAACAACCATGGAATTCACATTAACCAAAAAAAATCATATAGTTCTGACGCATGAGGTCAGCTGGTTAGAATCTGAAGTTTGAAATGTGGAGTTGCACTTGGATTGAGGTTGAGTGTTGTATTCTGATTTGTTTGGTATATTTTTTCTCTGTTTTCAGACCAGTAGCTCCCTGAAGCACTATCATATTTGCATCACATTGTTAACATCCTTTGGGCTACATCATTTTGCTAAGCCTAAGTCAAAGATATGCATCTGATATGTCATAGGTTTTATGTGTCCTATTTAATATGTACCAAGAATTCAATTCTTTGAAATTCTTTGAGTGAGATTTTTAAGTGACTTTCTTTCCCTTAAAGACTGAGAAAAATTCAGAGTATTTTAAGAAAAGTTAACAGTAAATCTTAGTACTCTTGGAGCTTACAGGAGGATGACGTGTTCAAGCCCAACCTGGGCAACTTAGCAAGATCCTGTCTCAAAGTAAAGAATTTTAAAAAAAGAGGCTGGGGATGAAGCTTTGGGCCCTGGGTTCAATCCCCAGTAATGACAACAGAAACAAAGTTGATAATATATGTAGGTAAAAAGTTGAGTTAAAAATATCATTTTTCTGCTGTGGGTTCTAGTTTACAGTTCTTTGACAGAATTGGGTCAGAATTCATAAATAAAAGTTGAAGTGTTGAAAGTATATTGATCATTGCTTTGATACCACTTTCCTTAGTGTTTTGACTTTAAGTTTATAGATCAAGGAAAGTAGAGAATAAATATCTGGATTGGTGTAAATATTTAGCTTTAGCAATCTCTAGTTTTTTGAGAGTCTTATTGCTGCTTGCTCAGGAGTAAATCTAATCAGTTGTAAAGTCAGCTGCAAATCTCAGTTCTGAAATGTGTTTTTCGGTGATTTCTAATGTTCATAGACTCACAGCATCACAGAATGTCAGGGTAGAAGGACAATTACACAATGCCCAGACCTGCACGGTTCTCTGATTTGTAACTGACACTGTAACCCTAGGTGATGCGTGTGACAAGTCCCAGTGAATTCTTGGAGTGTCCGTCTACAGGGGATGTTGCCACAACCCTGAGAGGAACAGGTGGAGATAGAGTTCAAGGTACTAAGATTATATTTTTATGAATGATTTTCTTTACTTTCCAATTCTAAGTTTGGCCTTGAGCACATTTATTTCCTGGCAAGAGGGCCCAGGTAGCTTCTGGAATCTTAGTGTGCATGCTGGTCACGTCTTTGTGTTATATTGTTTGATATCCAGAAGTGGGAAATAATATGCATGAAAGAATGAGAGCGGCCAGAGCAGAGAACATCTGGAGTGTCTAGTTCTCTCTTCTGTCCATGTAGGCCAGTGACTACTAATGGCACCGACTGTGTGAAGCTAGGTCTCAGCTACATATAAATGAAACATTGGCTTTGACTCACATAACCTGAGTCTGAGGCTGAAACCTGCTAAATTTTACTTCATGTATAGCCTTAGGTGGACACCTAATACCCTTAGGCTTTGAGCTACAGCTTGTGCAGATTTATTTGGTTTGATTTTTCTAAAATTCTTTATCTCATCTTTCTCTGTAACTTTGATTATTCGAGTCTGGAGGTTGCAACTTTGGTATTTTTTAAAAATTGTTTTGTGTTATAATTTCAGAATTTAAATATATTAATTGATTCAAATGCTTTCTTGGTCTTATTTTTCTAATTTTTAAGTTAGATACTTAGATAATTATCTTTCAACTTCCTTCATCTCAGTTTTTAAGTTAGTGCGGTAGATTAACTAGTGGGCAACTTGTGACACCCAGCAGAACTGAATGAGCAAGGTACCGGGTGTGGAAGGCCCACCTGAGGATTGTTGCCAACACCAGCATAAAAGGAGAACTATAGGGGAAGATGGTGCATTGCTGATTCTCCTGGAGAAGCTCATCACACTGGTTTTCTTGATAAGAACGCAGCTGTTCTCATTGTCAGAAGAGCTTGGGACCTCACTGTTTCTGAGGATGGCTGTGGTTCTTTGTGGGACAGCTCTTGTCTTTACCCTTGAGCATTATTGCTTCCTGTCCCCAGTGCAGATCCCTCAGCCTGCTGGCACAGATCCTTCACTCCACTGGTGCAGACTTTCTAGCTTCTACCACTGAACTTTGGGCCTTCCCAATGCTGATTGATACAGATTTGCATGAAACATTGTCGTGGGCTCTAGGTCTTCAGCTGGACTCATGAAGAACATTACTGTGGGATCCAGGCCCTCAGCTGGGTTCTTTGAGGTGAATATTGTAAAACAATCCTATAAATTATGTATCCTGTATTA
This sequence comes from Chinchilla lanigera, assembly GCF_000276665.1. Lineage (NCBI taxonomy): Eukaryota > Metazoa > Chordata > Mammalia > Rodentia > Chinchillidae > Chinchilla > Chinchilla lanigera. Next base: position 5,056,200 of record NW_004955428.1, read on the forward strand.
AATCTTTTGCCTTGTAAAACCTGACCACAACAGTTAAATACTTACATTTGTTATTTTTCAGCTGTCTAAATATGTACGTGGAACTTTAAATTTTTTTTTAGGTTGTACTTTCATTGATACCACAAATTCTTAGCTATTATATTTTTACTATTTTGTATATGAATAGTTAATATATGCCCATGATTTAAAAATAAAAACTTCTGAATAAGATACTGACTGAGGGCTCCTACACCTGGTTTTCCCTACCCACCCCATTCCCCAACTTTCTATAGGTGATGATTTTTATTAGTTGTCCATTGTTTTGTTATGCAAATATAAGGAAATATAAATGCCAGCTCTTAATTTTGTTCTTATAATGGATACTTTATGCTTTTGAATTTTTGTGTTTTTTTGAGACAAGTTCTTTCCATGTAGTCCAGACTGGCCTTGAACTTGCTATATGACTCGGTTAATTTTCTCTCATTGCTGAGACAAAATACCTGACACCCAAAATTAAGGAAGGAAAGGTTTATTTAGCTTACAGTTTGTGGAATTTCAGTCCACACTTGATTGGCTCCAAGGCAGAGTGGTGCATAGCAGAGGGCAGCAGTTTATGGTGGCAGAAAACAGCAAAGCCAACTAGAGCAAAGGAGAGGAGAGACGGCAAGCAGCCTCTACCTCTCCCTTACATAAGCAAACTATCCACCTCAGAGCAGTGTAGCACTCACAACCATGGATAAAAACTCTAAAAGCCCTCCCCATGACTGCAAGTGTCTTTGGGGGGACACTCAGGTACAAACCATAACACTATGTGACCCTATGTGGATTCAAACTCAAAATCCCCCCTGTGTCAGCCTTCTAAATGCTGGAGTTACGTGCATGGGCTGCAATCCCAGGTTTCTGCCTTTCCTTTGACACTTTATATTATTAGTGGAATGTTTCCTTGGAAGATTCTCATTATTATTATCTCTGCATAATATTCCATTGTAAGTTTGAGCCAAAAATTGTTTCTATAGTCTGTTATTGGGGAATACTTGTGTCATTTTCCACATTCAGCTATTGTAAATAGCTGTTATGAATAGGGCTATTATGAATAATCCTGTTCATATGCAATTTTGTATATGATATACTCATAAAGGAAATTCCTAAGAAGAGAATTGTTGAAATTGTTGGGTCAAGAGGTAGATACTGATCTATTTTAATTAATATAACTGAGTTGCCATCCATGGTGAATTATGTTGTATTGCCACATTATTTTTGAACTTTTAGAGGTTGAAATATTAGTACTATGGTTACTGAGAGTTTCAATGGATTTTTGGGGTATTTAGATATGTTTAACTTCCAAAAATTTAAAGATATTTCACTTCTTTACATATGTATTGGGTATTGATTTCTAGCTTAATTGTACTTTGGTTAATGAAAGTGATCTATATTATACAATATCTTTGAAAATCGTTGAAGATTACATTTTTAGGCAAGCATGTGACTGATATTTGTTTCATTTATGCTTGAGAAACAGTTTTGGGCTTGGAGTTTGTTATGGTTTGTGTCTGTGTGTCCCCCCAAAGCCTCCTGAGGTCTTAGGGCAGGCTTTTAGAGCTTGATTGATTATGGGTGTGAGAGCTACACCTCTCTGGGGTGGATAGTTTGCATATGTAAGGGAGAGGAAGAGGCTGCTTGTGGCCATTCCTCCCTTTTAGTGCTTGTTGCTTTTGCTGTGTTCTGCCGCCATGAGCTGTAGCTCTCTGCCATGTGCCACTCTGCCTTGTAACCTGCCAAGTATGGACTGAAACCTCTACAAACTGTAAGCAAAATAAACCTTCCCTTCCTTAATTTTGAGCATAAAGTATTTTGTCCCAGCAAGGAGAGAAAAGTAACCAAGACAGAGTTCTATCTCTATCCAATTAGAATTAATCTGTTATTAAAATTTTTATATATTTATTGAATTTTTTGCTTGTTAGGTTTATCACTATTAAGTGATGACTACTGAACTCTGTCATAAAAGTAGATTTGTTGACTTCTCTGAGTAACTTTATGACTTTTTAACTTTATGCCTATTTTACTAGATATGTCTTTCTATTTTTTCAGCAATGTTTCACAGGAAAAATAAAAACACCAAACTAAAAGCTGCTAAAACTATTGCAAATGCACAAAAGAAATATTTATCACTTTGTAGGAACCACTCTTTCTTAAATGAGATGATACATTTTACCTTCTGTATATCTTCGTGGTGATACACATGTAGAGAGAGAGACCCATATAAAAGGGAGATAGTCATGCTTCATCACTCCAATTGGGGATGTTCCAGGCTAAATGTTTGGTTCACACCCTTTGCACTGATGTGGAAGGCTTTTGCCATGATTCCACTGATGTCCAGGAGGTTCTTTGGTTTTCTGCTGATCCACAAGGATGCTGAATGGAGATATTATAGAGCAGACAGGAGCTGACAATGGAATTGGTGGTGGGGATGTGAGACTTGGGGATCTGGGAAAACATCTACATTTTTGAATAGATCAGGACAGTGAAGCAGAAAACAGATTTGTGTGGGACTGTAAACAAAGAGCTCTGTTTGGGATTTATTAATGTTGACATTACTTTTGGATATTTGATGGGAGATATCAAGCAGATTGGTGGATGTTTGACTATTGGCTCCAGGAAGATCGATATGGAAACTAATTTTTTAAGTCATCAGTGTAGAGTTGATAGTAAGCCCATGGGACCAGACAAGATCATTTAGAAAGTATAAATACTTGGTGCATAGCAATTAGAAATTGGATAAAGAAAAAGGAAGCAGAAAATGAGACTGGAAGATGCTAAATAACTCAGAGGTAAATCAGAAAGGTATAGATATTAGAGAATAGTTCTAAATAGGAGCAAATGCAAATGGTGGTGGGAGTGGAAATTATGATTCTATAGTGGGGGTGGGAATCAGGGTCTGGAGCAAGGAGGTGGGATTGGCTCTCACCATGAGGAGAGGTGTGCTCTGGATTGTACTGCAGCAGTGACTTTCAGATGATGCATCTTTCCCTAGCTCCTTTACAGAACTCTTGAATTTTTCACACAGCAATCTTGAGTAAAGACTTGTTTTAGCCTTTGTTGTCACTCAGTGTGGCCACTGTGGCCAATGAGAAATGAATGGAAATGTCACATGATTTCTAGATAGTGGTTCTTCAGCTTTGCTAACTGGAATGAAGGGATTGTTAGACCTCGGAGCCAACCTGGGCCATATTTTCTAGGGATGGCAAAGTAGAAACCTGGAAGATGCTGGCTCCCCATTGATTTTGGGAATTTGCTGTCTACCTCCACATTTTTTACCTAAGTAAATAATCTTTGCACTTTTAAGTCATTGTTTATTAACCCATTTGTGTTGAAGATTAATTTTTTAAATTCTTGCATGACATTTATATATGTTACCTAGAAAAATTGAAGGAACAAGAATTTGAAGAGGACACGTTTCTATGGGTGTTCCAATAACAGATCACCAGGCGTTGAAGGTTTACGCATGCTTTGTCTTTGGCAAGACTAACGGTGACACTTTTTTTTTCCTGTTTGTGTTTTTAATTTTTTTTTTGGATTTTGTATGTTGAACAATAAATGCCACAAGAGAAAGTAATTTTTGTCTTGTTTGCAACATTTATAATTCAGTAGTGAGAAATTTCAAAATAATTCTACATAGGAAATGAACAAAAGAGATATTCTCTTCTTCTTGACTTTAATGGGAATGCTGTTTCAATTTTAGTACTAAGTATGATGCTGGATGTGGAGATACTTCAAATTTAAAATGGGGATTAATGACATCTGTTTTACTTTATAAAACTGTTAGAGGGGTCAAGTACACTAATTAATATAAAAATGTCATGTAACTGTGAAAAACTAGTACCACATTTGTCTGGCATATAGCATGCACACAGCAAATATTTTCAGTGTTATCATTATTGCTGTTAATAATTAACAGCTCCTATGCTTGATGCCATAAAGAAAATAATTGTGTGTTCTATACAATATCTCTTTCACAAAAGCAATGTGGTTTTAATGGAGCATTAAATAACTTTGCAAAGCTCAGTGTTTGGGCTATGTGTTAGCACGTAACACATGCTTTCCATTACAAAGGGAATAAGACACATTTAAAACTTGGAAAGAGAGGCTGGGGATTTAGCTCAGTGGCACAGCACCTGCCTGGCAAGCACAAGGTTGTGAGTTCGATTCCCGGTACCAGAAAAAAAAAAAAAAACTTGGAAAGAAATGCTAAAGTGGAGGCAGTTCACGTGGAGAGGGACACTTAGGAACTTATGTTTGGGAAATATGCTCCAGTGTGTTTTATGAAGTTGATCATCAGATGGTCCAGTCACCTCCATTGCCAGCCACTGTATCAGATCACATACAAGTGATCTCAGGGCACCTCCTCCTCCTCACTCGTTCCTCTCTTCCTCCTCTTACTAATCCTCTGTGAGGATTTACACAAGTCCTTTAGTTTGTTCACATCTTCAGCCTGTTTATGGAATAATGAGTTCTATGTATTTGCTATTTTCTGTTGAAGCAAAATGTGACTTTATATGAAATATCAGTTTACATCAAAAAGTATCCTTTTCCACCCTAATGCTTTATAGTAGAGATGCTTCTTTTAAAATTAGTCCATTTAGTTCCTTAAAATCTGTTCCACTACAAGTCCATGGGAGGATGAATTGAATTTGTTGACTTACATACATTTCGAAAGTTAGCCATTAGTCTCACTTCTGAACTGGATGAAATACATGCTCTGATAGCTTGATATATAGTACACTGGATATAACCTAAATTTAGTGACTTTACATTTGTTTTTCTTTATCCTTTTTGGTGCTGGGGATTGGTTTTGTGTTTCTTAGTGAGAAATACATTTTAATTTTTATCTTTTATACATAGTTATTTGATTCCATAGATGCAAAAGTACAAATTAGAGGTAACTATCTGGAAAATTAAAACAAAACAAATCAATAAATCAAAGACTTATAAGCATTGCTATGTGAATTCTTCGTTCTTTCTTTTCTAACCAATCATCACCTGAAAATGATTTGGTTGTTATGAGATTCATCTAACATCAACATTTATAGGCCATCCATTAGGAACTGCACACTCTGATGTGTGCTGACATTAACAACGACAAACTTTTTATATACTTCCTTATTTTATATAACTCAGACACTGTAAGGACCCTTTAATATAATAAGAAGAATATTATCATATCTAACAAACAGAATGAGAGCAAGGGGGTCATTTCCCAGGTCACACGTCAAATAAGTTCTACAACTTGAACCCAAAATAATTACAAATTTCTGACTGTAAATTATGTGTGATTTGCTCTAATCATCACTATCCCTTCTGATTTGATTTCAAGTCTACCTTGAAAATAATGTGTAATAACAAACATGATACTAATTGCAGGTTGAATACACAGGTGCATTGCTGTGTTCATTTATTCAGTCTCTATTACTTCCCTGGGTGGTGAATGCTGTCATTAGCCCTGTTTGAGTGAACTGAGTGCCAGGGAAGTTGAGCAATTTGCCCAAGGATAACGTAGCTAAGTACCTTGTGGATTTGGGATTCAACCAGACGCACAGCTAAAGAATTTACTATCTCAAACCACTACAACACTATGCTTCATTTTCAGTAAAGCACCTATCCCTCTTTGCTAATCTTAATTTTGCGTGATTGGTTTATTCTTTGTAGCATTAGGAACACAGTGTATATGGGGTTACTTGTCTTATATCTAGAGAAAACCACACAACAGCCCTTCTTTCCTAGCTTTCAAACTCTAAAAGATGCTATATACTGATTTTTCAGAGTGGTAGTAAGTTTGCCCAGACAAATGTAGACGTTTGCAAAATTGTTTGATTCTTCAAGCTGATCTATTCTTTGCCACTGTGTTAATGGAAATAAATGGTTGGGACTGAATTTTACAGTCCACTTAAACACAGAAGCTATGTGTAGATTCAGCCCATCTCCAGCTATTCTTGGCTCACTTTTATTGCTTTCCTCAGAAATGCCTCCAGTGTTTTACAACTATTACACACCATGATATCCAGAACTGACCAGAGCTTTGAGGTAAAACTCTGTTCGGTATCATGATTCCTCTGAGCTTACCGCAAAATTACATTATTTTTTTCTTTCATCCTTCTGTTTCCATATTGTAGTGCAAACCCATATATCATCCACTATCCATTCTTTCCTCCAGGCTGTTTCATCATTACTGCCTCCTAGGTATTTTGGATTATTTTACCTAAGATATATGAAGTTTGCTTTGTCTGTAGCAGAATATCACTTTCCTATTTCCTTTCTATAGTTTTCAAAAGACCACTTCAAAATTTGGGAACATTTAAGAAGATATGTCCATATATATGCATTATATACTTGACATGGTGCTATGAGGGACAGAAATATGAACAGAGTCTGTAGTCTCACTGTCACTACGTATGCGACTTGATCTTCATTTTTTTCAAGTGCCAAGTGACATTAACCCTATTTTACAAAACTGCTGTAAAGTACCAAATTTAACTTATAAAATTTCCTGGCATATATGAAGATTGAAAAAGTACCTTTTAACTGCATGATAATTTTTATGCAATATTAATCTTTTCAATAATAAATGCAGCTAACTTTGCTCCTACTTTCCCAGATAATGTGCCTGAGGTTAACTGCTTTGCCTAAGATCATTTTAGTTGTGAATCATTGGGTTAATACTTAAAGTTCTGCTTACCTAATTTAAATCATATACAGGTTCATTATATTGGCCAACCTCACCATGGAATGAGGGCATAAAAATCTAGTACATAACACTGAAAGGACAAATGCATTAGTGGAAATATGCGTACTGTATAGTGATACTCAGGTAAGGTAAGAACAAGTTAGCAAAACATAGAAGAATTATTTCCAACTTTGGAATTTTGATATTATACTTCACCTTGGATGTGAGACAGAATTTGAACTTGAAGGTATAGAGATAAAGAATTGGAAAACTGGAATTTGAGGTGAAAGAAGATACACTTGCACACAAGACTCGCACACAAGGGCCAGTGTGTGTAGTTATGAAGTGACACAACTTCTGTGTGCAATAGCTACTGATGTTTTTCAACACCAGTTTAAGAAACAAATGGAAATAAGATTACAAGAGCTGGGTGGAGCTGCTGCTAAGCTGAATTCTGGGTGAAATGGTCTGAATTTACTCAATAAACAGTGGGGACTCATGGAAGTGTTTTGAAGCCTGAGTAAAAAGAATTTAATAATGGTGAGGGAGATTGATTAATCATGGCGAAGTGTATGGATTAAAGACAGGGAGACACAGAAGACAGGAATGCCATTTCAATAGTATAATTTGAGGTAATAGAGATCTGAATTAGGTTATTGGCATTTTGAACTGGAAGGAAGGACAGTAAAATAGAAATGTGTCACATACTGAGAGTTCACTATGTTTGACAAGCAAAAGTAAGAAGAAGGAGTCAAGGACATTGTGAAGTGCTTGGGTATAGGGTGGTTCCATTAGGAGTAAAATGGTAGCATTTTGCTTGGGACACACTGAGTTTGAATCATGGTGAGTTTTGCCCTCTGCTGTAGATGTGCAGTGGTCCTTTGGAAATATGGAACTAAAATCTAGAGATGTCAGATTTAATGGTAAGGACTGAAGCTGTGAGATTAGATCAGATTTTATAAATAAAAGAAAAGGGGCCAGAAGGGAAAGCAAATTAGATCATAATAATACATTTATGAAAAGTTCAAAAATGTACTTGGTGAGTGTATTGGACATTGTGTAAGATATTTTATATATATTATCTTAAACTTCAAAGAATCCTGAGGAAGTAGTTGCTATTTCTTTCAGATAAAGACAGAGCTAGAGGAGGAATGATTATAATTATCTGTCAGATAATCATTTACACATAAAAATAACATTGCTTGCTTTCTGTGCTGCAGGCACTGCACTAGGTACTGGGGTTAACAAGGATAGCTATGGTTCTTCTGTTGTGGAACTTTTGCAGCCATATTTAATACAGATGTAATAGATATGCACAGCTGAAATGAAATCAACAAATACGGTCATTTTTAAGAAACTGCAGTTGGGAGAGGAACAACAATTAGACTCACAAAATTTTAGCAGTCCACCCGTAAATGACCCACTAATAATAATTTTGATACTTAACAAAACTGTTGCCTGCAGTTATCAGTTGTCTTAACTATTCCACTCCATCTAAATTCACTTCAACCCCTTCAAGGTAATTACTCATCTCATGAAGTCATGTGGGAAAATGTGGTATGATGTGCTATATTTAAAGGAAGCTGTAATTTAGTCACAACTTTAAAAACTGCATGACAACAAAATGCTGGTAAGGATTTTGACCAACTAGAACACTCATGTGCTGTTAGTGACAGGGTAAAATGGTACCAGTGCTTGGCAATTTTTCTAGAAGTTTTTTTTTTTTTAAATAAAATCAAATATATATTTACTCATAATTCAGAAATTTTACTTCTGGGAATTTACTCAGAAGAAATCAAAGAGAATATCTGCAAAAAGACTTGTATAAGAATGTAAGACAGCTAACTTAGGGACACAAGGAATAGCCATAAATTAGTCATCAAAAGAAGAGTGGATCCACAAACTATGTTTCTCTAATACAATATAATATCACTCACCAATGTAAAGGAATGAACTTTTGAGACATAAAGCAGCACCATGCTAAATGAAGGAAGCCTTATATGAGAATACGTACTGTCTGAGTCCATTTGTGTGGGGCTCTGTGTTTGCTACAGCCAATCTGTGATGAGAAAGTCAAAACAGTGGTTGTCTTTGAGCATAAAGGGTAGTAACTGAAAAGCAACAAGAAAGCACTTACTGAGGTAATGGATAAGGTTTGGCTTGTGGTTGCATTCATTTTTCATGATTTCCCAAATAGGAAATGGCTTAATAGTTGTGTATTTTGCAGATCATTAAAGTTGTTACTGAGATAGGAGATTAGGGTGTGGCAAAACTGTTTGGGGAAGTAGGCGTGACCTGTTAATTACAAGACCCTGGGCACATGTTTAGAGCAGCTCTCAAAGCCCTGCACATGGGCTTCTCCCGAGAATTTGAGCAGGTTTTGCATAGGATGGCCTAGAGCTGAGGTCAGCCTGAGGCATGGGAACCCTGCACCGCCTCTCAGGACTTGTGTGTAGAAGTTCTTGTGGGTTTCCTTGACATTTGGACAGCATAAAAGGAGAGGTGAGCCATGAAAAGCTTGCTATCAAGGTTTTTCCTCATGACGCTCCAAGGTGTTCTTTTATCTTGTTTTTCCTCTTTTACTCTGCCCAAGCTGCTCTGCAGAGCCAATCTCTCCCCCACTCTTCACTTCCACTTTCTGAAGAAACTTTGCTACTTTTAATTGCCACTATTTTTCGGCTCATTTTGTATAACTCCTTGGGCCAAGCAACCTAGCACCCAGAAATGTTTAATTGTCAAGCCACTTTTATTTGTGGAGACAGAGTCTCACTACGTAGTGCAGGCTGGCCTTCAACTCACTATGTAGCCCAGGTTGACCTGCCTTAGCCTGGGATGACAAGCATGCAGTACTATGCCCAGGGCAAGCCACTCACTTTTAATTGCAGGCTACCCAGGTTTTGTTTTGTATCTAAATGTCCCCCACAAAGCCTCATGTACTCACACATGGGGCTTTTGGGAGATGGCTGGATCTAGGGTGTATGATAGTGGGATTAAGGCTGTTGTGGCACTGGGTTAACCCACTAATTGGTTTGTCATAGTTCTGTGTGTGGATAATGGGAAAACTTATCCTGGGTGTGGGTGGCACCACCCAAATTTGGAGCCCCTCTGCCTTGCCACCCTGCCCTGGAGCCAGATGAAAATACATCAAAACCTTTATAAACTTTGAGCTAATATAAGCTTTTCCTATTTTAGTTTAGGTATTTTATCTCAGCAACAAGAAAGTAACTAAAACATAATTTTAAAAAATTAAAATTTTTGTACTCAAAGATTTTAAAGCAAAGAGTAATGGTATCTCCAACTTACTTTGGAATGCATCAAAAAATAAACTTATGCATAACGGACACATAAATGGGTGGGTGTATGACAAAACAGTTCTAAGAATTATATGAATGGTACAGAGTTTAGGCAGGAAGTATGTTGGCAAATACAATTCATTTAACTTATTTATAGGTTTGAAAACTGTAATGATGAAATGTTAGAGGAAAAAAATCAAGTAAGTGGTACACCTTTATTGTTTATTTGGTTATTCTCTCAGCAAATAAAATGCTTAGTTTATGCCACTGCCATGTCTCATAATAACTGTTTTGGATTACTGAAATCTTTGCTAATGGACAGGATGGAAATAGACAATTTGTTTTTATCCCATTTAAACTATGGAAGGAATTATGTCCTATCTCAGTAAATTTCATGGATAGATAAGTTGAACAAGAAAGTGATAGCATTGGAGATAAAAGATAATTATTTAAATGAACCAAGGATACTGTAGATAAAACCCTGAAATTTGTAATATTACTGAATTCTTTATTCCTGATGGTGGGTTGGCTCTGTATTTGTTTATGGCTTATATTTCAAGGATATAAACAAATAAATAAAACACACACTTATTAATTGACTCATAGTCTAATCAATTAAAAAAGTTCTTTGAACTATAGTGAGATATTTTCAGCTTTGCTAATATTTAGCCTTCATATTTTTAAATTTAATTTTACTCTATAGAACAGAGACATTCCAGGAAAATAAAAATTTACAATATAAGTATCTTTCATTGCACTCAAAGGAATAAAAATCAATGATCTTTATGTTTAATCTGTTCCATTTGAGATTCCACTGATTAAATATAAACAATTGAAAAGAAGTATGGAATAAAATAGTGCTATTCCTCAGAAATGAGTTTACCCTTTGGATTTTTGCAATTCTGAAAGTACTTTTGCGTTAAGCAATCTGACTGATTCCCACAGCCATAGTATTAATTCAATGAATTGTTACAAACTTGTCTTTATATCCTACATAACTCATTTTTAAATTATCTGATATCTTAAAATAGGTGAATTTAGGCTTTGATGATAGGATATGTGCACATTTCAATTAATATTATATATTCAACTCTTTTCCAAAGTATTATGGAAGAATTTCATTCCTCTGACCCTAATCTATGGACCCCAATTGATTGAGCATCTTAATTCTTGTTACACATGGAGAAGATTATTGGAAAAATATCTGAGTTTGTGCTGAGGGGGTCACTGGGCTTCATATTTGCTGCTAATTAGGTATGTAACCTTACACCAGGCACTTAATGTCTGCAGGCTTCATTTTCTTTATTTGAAATTGAGGAGTTTGGACAAGTTATTTCTAAAGCACTCTATGATTTTTTTTAACTTTGCTGAGAATCTAGGAAAACTTTAGAAGTTTGGAGTAATTGTGCTTATAGATTCCTATTTTGTTTCATTGCATTTTTTGTTTAAGATATTTGAAATAGAAATATCTCCAAATGAAATAGATACATTGATTACAGGATTTGATGAACTATGAGGATTAAGGTTAAGAAGCTGGTTTTTCAGTATATGCAAGAAATCTGATGGCTTCCCTTATATTTATCACTAAAAGCATTTTATTTTGTTTCTGGGACTTATGATAAACTTTGTAGAATTATGTGGGTGTATTATGAGAGGAAGAGCTTCAAGAATGTAGAATAATAATGATATAAATTTACTTCTGAAAGTGTGATGGTCTTATTCATATAAAGTGAAGATTGAGAGGAAAATTTCCCAGAAGAAAGATGAGTCCACAAAGCTAAGCAGAGAATGAAGGAGAAGGAGAGTGAACGATTGCTTCCAGGTCTTGAGCATGAGGCAAGTGGGACATTGGATGTTAAGAACAGATTAGCATTACATTCTTAAATATTAAAAAGTTTTCACTTGTGGAATCAATGTGTCTATTGAGAACTTCAATGACTTAGTCCTATGCAGCTCATTGAGAACATGATAATAATTTATAGCAAACACAAAAAACAGGGTCTTTTCTCATGGTGCTTATTATTTAATTGGTGAATTTATACAATGTCTCAGTTGATTATGGCTGCTATAACAAAATGCCATAGACAAGCAGCTTATACACAACTGAAAAATGTCTCACAGTTTTGGAGGCTGGGAAGTTCAAGATCAAGGTGCTGGGGGATTAGGTGTTTGGTGGGGCTGACGTTCCTCGTGCCATTTTCTCTGTAACCCCACATAACGGAAGGGGCTAGAGATCTCCTTAGTGTCTCTTTTGTTAGTAAAATAATTTTAATCATGAGGATTTTATCCAAGTGATCTAATCATGCCAAGATCCTGTTTCTAATCCATTGCGTTGGGGATTAGAATTCTAATGCATCATTAAATCCTTTTTGGACATCAAATCTCATAGTTACGTACACAGATGTCTAATTCCAAGTGATCATTCTTTTTTTTTTTTTTTTTTTTTGGTTTTTTTGGTTTTTCTCCGGTACCAGGAACCGAACTCACGACCTTGCGCTTGCCAGGCAGGTGCTTTGCCGCTGAGCTAAATCCCCAGCCCTCCAAGTGATCATTCTTATAAAAATGATCTTTCACTTTTTTCAGAACACTTAACATAGAAATCAGATTGGGTTTGGGCTAGTAAGGCCATCCTAAGAATATCATACATGAATTGAGCATCAAATTCTGAATAGGAAATAGTTGGATGAAGCGAGTCAGATTTGGTTTATTTTCACCAAAAAAATAAGCATCCTGTTATGAATATGTAAGGATAGGCAGGGACAAGATGGCAGTTTTATGGGTCACAGTAAGGATTTTGGTATTTATCCTAAGGCAAAGAGAGGCTCCCACAGAAGGGTGATCCAATTGCCAATTTCCGAGGTTACTTTGTTTTAAATATATTGAATTAAGGTGGTGGCGTGTCAGGTGGGGATAAAAAGCTGTAGTTGCAGCTCTCCACAAGTTTGGAGTGTGAAGCAGGAACACCTACTGTGAAGATAATAGAGCTTGAGCACCAGCATCACACTCTTGTCTTGGCCCCATTCAGGGCCTCGTAGGGGGGCCCCATCTATAGGCCTAGATAGGTATATACTTGAAAACATTTTGGAAAAGTGAGCTCATTTTCTGCCGTCAGTTAAGAACCCCTGACTTCCCATTCTGACCTTCTAACTCCCTTGCAAATTTTCTTCGTTGGGGGTGGTGGTTGAAAGCAGCTGAAGGCATTTTAGTGTTAAGCTAAGGGGGAGTTGAGTCATGATTACAACTGGGTTGGAATTAATGGGATGTAGTTATGTGGATGGGATGCAGTTTGTTGATATTTCCAGGAAGTTAAATGATAGCGAGTGAGGAATTCTCCTGAGAAGGCTCTGGTGGGCCTTAGGCATCTCTCTGATTCCAGTCTGACTCTGTCCTCAGAAGGCAGGAACCTGGGAGCTTTTTAAGGAAAATTCCTTTCATTGGTGAAGAACAACAAGTAATTGTCTCCTCATAGTCCTTTTATTTTTAAAAGACTTTGGCTCAAAGTCATTTTCCCAGGATGCCCCACAGCCAATATCACCATAACTCTTGCCTCCAAATCCCCAGGCTAATTTGCTTCATGGAAGGAGCTGAAACCTGAGCCAAAACCGCCAGCTCCCCACCACCTGGTGGCCGTTTTTCCTCTCCCTACCCCTCACCCACAAAGCCCTTGAAGCTGTGAACTACACAGTGAACACAGATTTTTGTTCCTTTTCTTTTTAAACTTATCTTTGGTATAGAATATTGTACACACATGTGTGAACTTGAGTTGTTTTTGGAAACCATGAGCAATGGAAAAATTAGAACTTGAAGGTGATTTGGGCCTTGTAACTTGAGTGTAATGAAATTAAGGACACTGGAAAGAGACATATAAACAATAAGTAGGTTAAAAAAAACCCTTACTCCAAATATTTGATAAGGTTCAAACACTCCGTTTGAACTATATTTTGAAAAAAAAAAAGTTTTGTACTGATTCTGTAAACCTTATTTTGTTATTTTTAGATACAATTATTTAGGGAACTAAGGAGATATTCAGATTAAAATGGAGTATTGAAAATATAGGGGCTGGGGATTTAGCTCAGCGGCACAGCACCTGCCTGGCAAGCGCAAGGTCGTGAGTTCGATTCCTGTACTGGAAAAAAAGAAAATATAGTGTAATGTTAAAAAAATCATAACCAAACCAGTACATTCTGGTGGTGGTAACGAGTAGGTTCTTAGATTCTCATAAGCCAATTAGTGAGGATGGATAAAGCATATGAAGACATTGAGAAAAGATTTAAATTTCTTGGAATTTGCCACACATATTGGTGTGTGTGAAGATAAATCACAACTTATGTACTACAGTGATGACATAAGCAACAACTAGATAGAGTTAACTTTCAGACTATTTAAGATTATTCATTGCATTGGAAGAATTGAAAAATCTTAATTTATATATCAGTTTTCCTAATTTGACAAAAATCCTAACAATGTGCCTTATTGATGATGAATTGTGAAGCTGAGGGAAATTTTTCTAAATTATCATAATACTGATTTTTTAACAATATTTTAAAATTTTAATTATTGTGGAACACATAAACACATCTATCATCTTAACCATTTTGTGTATAATTTAATACCATTAAGTATATTCATATTGTGCTGCAACAGGTCTGTATCACTGATTTTTTAGGTGTAAAATAAAATTGAAAGAATACTGATTTTAGAACGTATGTTGCAAAATAAATATCATATGAAGTGTAACCAAGCATATGTAGTGAAAACATGTACATTGTGACACACAATTCTCTCATAAAAATAATATTTTTGTTACAGATTTTATGGTGTTTGTGGTGTTTTAGGAAGGTTTACCAAGTCCTAAGCACCAGCATAGGGAAAATAGCTCTCATGTGACCTGAGCCTGCTGACACTTGATCTGTTTGAAATGAACCATATCTCTTGTAATGAAAAAAGCACACTGTCTAGCTCCTTAACCAGCCATAACTTGTCACCTGGGAGTTTCCTCAGACTGTCTTTTTTATTTTTTTCTGTATTTAGCCAATACATAAAACACAAAAACCTTACATACTAGTAGGGTAACGTGTGACGTTTCCATACATGCATACATTATGCAAGACAGTATCGAAGTCAAGTTAAACATATCTAGTTCCTCAAACATTTTTAATTTCTTTATGGTGAAAACTTTCAAAATCCTCTCTTTTAGCTCTTTGAACTGAGTAGTACACCAGAATAGTAGTGCTCCTGTGCAATAGCACTTGAGAACTTCTTACTACTATTTGACTGCAACCTAGTACTCATTGAACTCTCCCCCTACCACTCTTCCCGGCCTCTGGCCAGCACCACCGTATCCTCAGCTTCCCTGAGACCAGCTATGTTTGGATTACACATATGCACACAGTATTTGTCTTTCTTCGTCTGTCCTAGTTCACTTACATAATGACCTCTAGTTCCATCCATGTTGTCACAAAGGACAGAATTCCATTTCTTTTTATGGCTGAATGGCATTCCACAGTGTGTACACACTACATTTTCTTTTCCATTCATTACTTGATGGACTCTTCATTTTTTTTCCCATTTTTTGCCTATTGTCACTAGTGCTATATTAAACTTGGGACTGCAGATGTCTCTTTGGCATACATATTTCCTTTTCTTTGCAGAGATATTCTGTAGCAAATCTGCTCTTTAACATGTAGTTTTAGTTGTACTGATATTGTTTCTTCATTCACCAGCCTCTCTCTTGCCCAGCAAACAAAACCACGGTTTTTATTTCATTTAAATTTGTCTTTATTTGAGAGATTTTAAAGTTTTCAGTTTGCTGTAACAGTTTCTTTGTTCAAAATACATGTTCACTTTTGCACTTGGGTTTGTTTTTACTATTTGTCTCTTGTTCGGCCTTCTTCTGCATAAGGTCTAGGAAACTTTGGATCCCTGGACTACAGAATCACACCTTGTGGTAGAAAGACAACTGGTGGTCAACTTATAACCCCCAGCTGAACTGAGTAATTGTGGGTGCCGGGTGTGGGAGGCCCACCTGAGGACTGTTGCCAGCAGCATAAGAGGCAGAACTGGAGAAGAAGTGTGGCTATTGGGAGTTGAGAAAGGCTGTTGGAGCTGGTAGAAGCTGTAAGAAGCTATTGATTCTGTTGGAGGAGCTCATTGTGCTGGTTTTCCTGATGAACTTGGCTGTTTTCTTCCTTTGAGGAGCTCGGGACCTTGTTGGCACTGAGAATAGTTTTGGTTCACTTTGGGGGAACTCTGGTCCTCACTTTGAGCATCACTTCCTGGCTCTGGAGGGGAAGATGGTGCACAGCTCAGTCTCCTGAAGAAGCTTGCTGCATTGGCTTTCCTAATGAGAACTCAGCTGTCTTCAGCACTGGAGGAGTTTGGGACCTCACTGTTGCTGAGGATGGCTGTGATACCTTCTGGGGGAGCTCTGGTTCTTTCTCTGAGCATTGCTTCCTGGCTCCAGTGCAGATCCCTCAGCATTTCTAGGTTCCACCACTGACCTTTGGGCCTTCCCAGAGAAGATCCATGCAACAGGCCCGCATGAGATATTGTTATGGGCTCTGGGCCTCCAGTTGGATTTATGGGAGGCATTGTTATGAGCTCTCGGTCTTCAGCTGGATTCTTGCAGGACATTTCCGTGGGATCCAGGCCCTCAGCTAGTTTCCTTGGTCTTAGTGTGTGGATAGATTTCCTGCACTCTCTTATATATAATTCTTTAGATGACTATTATAAATAATCTTATATAATATGTGTCCTGTATGTTATTGTTTCCCCTTGCAAAATATCCCCGAAACCATAACACACCTGTTTCCTGCTTGTCCATTAAGGGCCTGCATAAGCCTGCAGATGCTCGGAGGTAGCTCTTGATTCTCGTATTTTGATCTAAGTAGAAACTGATTAATTGCTCTTCTTGACATAAAAAGGGTTATATTCTTCTAACCTCACTTTTCCTTCTTTATTTCTTTTCTTCCATCCTGCCTTACTTAACAGGTAAATAAATTATTAATGACTTTCAAGATCACACCTAATTAATTCCAGAGTTAGGCTTGCAATTTAGTTCACTGGCTCTTATTCTAATATTAATTGCATCATTCCTAGCTATTGTTTTTCTAAAATATCAAAAGCATACACAAGTTTCTTTTTATAGAGCTTACGATTTACCAATCCCAAACTATTAAGCTTATATTAAAATCTTCAGCTCCTTTATGTAAATGACACACTATCATGGAGAAACTCACCTTCAGTTTTAATAATCTCCTGGTAACAATTAGATTCTAAAGACAGCACGTGAAGCAAAAAGCATACAGTGTTAAATTTGCCAAATTACTGTTGAAAGTCCTCAAACAGCCCACAAGTGGGATTCCCATATCATGAGAGTCACAGGAAACCTGCGCCCAAATTGCAGTGGCAGCAGATTTATATTTCTCATCCTATGTTCTCTCTGGCATATATGTTCACTGAGAATGTTGAAGATGATTATGGAATTATTAAGAGAGATAGCAGAGTATATATGTTCATATTCAAAGTATCAATATTCTGTTATGAAGTCTGTCCTACAGCTGACCACATTAAAGATAAAATCAGCACATGGTCTTGGTAGAATTGTTAGACGTTTATGCAGCATCCAATTTGACTGGAGTAGAAGCCCATGTGGAAGAATAGTGTGAGTTTGACCAAATTAGCAAAGTTGAGTTGCAATGACATCCTCTAAGTCCGAACAAAGCCTTTGCACCTCTTCCTGATCATTTAGATAACTGTGATGTTATAAACTGGTCTATGGTCATGGGCATAACTGAATATCTACTCTAGCTGTTTTCCATCTGAGCCAAGGAACTGCTCCATCAGTAGTAACCCCAATCACCCATGTGTGGAAGATACCTTTGAGCATGTGGAGGTATGTGTCAACTATGAAAATTGGCTTTGTGTGGAGCTAGAAGTAATCATTGTATGGTAATTAAAGCATTTTAAAATATCCATTGTATAATAAGGAATGATTTCAGCGTTTGCCATTTATTTTTTCCTACAATGGTTGATTTGCTGCATTTATTCTTTATTTGTCTTCCCAGTGAATTCATTTATTGCCAATGTTTTTAGTAGTATTGTTAGCTTCATTGCATAATTAGTGGTATTCAGCTGCTGCTTTTTAGCCTGAAAGAACTGTAATTAGTTTTCATTCACTCTTGGCATTTATGTACTATCAGGGTCATTGTCAGAAGATATAAAGACTATAATTCTATCACTAGGTTTTAAATCCATAAAATTGTAAAAATCTATTTTGTTCATCTTAAGTAATGAGAGAGGGTATGAGCCACAAATGATATAATTTCATTCTGCTTGGAAAGAAGGAATATTATAGGATTTGAACAATGTATATATGTATGAGATATCAAAGTGTTCTCTGCCAAACTGGAGAATTCTATTCCTGTTTAGTTGGTTAATTCTTAATAACTGAAATCATGTTTAAGAATATTTCCTCCACTAATTGTTTTATCTAAAGCAAAATATTGTTAGTGGGTAGACAAGTGGGCTTGTACTCTCACTGCAAGTTCAAAATCCATTTCATTTACTAAGTACCCTTTAATTGTGAAAACGAGATTTAATAATATTTGTACAAAAGTTGAGACAGAACTTTAAAAATGGTTACTACTGTTGTTTCTTTATAATAGCATCATGAGCTCTTTCATGTTTTTGAAGGATAGTGGAAAGTTTCTGTCCAAGGTCTTGAGGTCAGAAGGCCTTATAAGGGGCAAGATGTTCTAGAATTCTAAAGAGGGAAGAAACAGATCATACGGAGTATCAGATGAAAGAATGTGTCTTGAAGAATGTTTAATTAGTAGTGGCTGATGTAATATGCACCCAACGCAGCAGTAGAGATGCTAAGATTCAGCTACAGGCTTGTGTGTTCAGGTTTCAGCCCATTCCCTTGTTATTGCTACAAGAGTTTTTGGCAGCTTGTGCATGGGGAGGCGGTGATGGTGGTGGTATGTGTTGACTTGTATGAGTGCTAGAGCATGGGGTAGAGTATGAGTGGATGCGAGTGTGCTTGAGGGGAAGGTGAGGAGTTCTGATGTCACTGTGCCCTCTGTAGAATCACTTTTATCTCCGGTGCATCAGTGCTCTGCTTATCCGTGTGTCCCATGAATCCAATTCAGATATGTGAGACTGCTTTGCTTCTTTCTTGACATTATTAGGTAGCCAACACTGCCTCACTTTTATAGAAGTTTATGTGCTGACAATGGATTAAAAGATTGCAAGCAAAAGTTCTGGCTGTAGTACAACCTTGGAGACAGCAATAATAGGGAGGTAAAGTCAGGCATACTTATGTATGTAGTTGTGACCTGTAATCCCAGGACTCTGGGAGGTAGGGAAAGGACTGTGTGTTCCAGCACAGCCTGGGCAATTTAGCGAAACTCTGTCTCAAAAAAAGAGATGAAAATGTGCTTCAGGGCAAAGACCCCAGCGTTATTCCCTACAGATGAAAGCAAACATACAAACCAACAACCACATTTATGTGTGTAGAATCTAACAATAGTGCTGGCTAACACTTGGCTAGTTGGCTCTTGTTCTGTGTGACAGGCCCCACTGAGAGATTTCTATGTGCCTTACCTTACTTGACATTCTTAAGTAAGGGGCAAGATGTTCTAGAATTCTAAAGAGGGAAGAAACAGATCATACGGAGTATCAGATGAAAGAATGTGTCTTGAAGAATGAAGCAAGAACTTTACCAGGTACGTATTATTGAAGAGGAAACTGAGCCAGTACAGTGAAGCACTGGGTTGGGATACACATTTCTGCTCTTCATTGATTGTTGTGCTACTTCCAGGTAATGATTGTCATGAAATTCTTGCCATTGCTCTGCTATGTTCAGACTGGCCGGAGACATTCCTTTTTTTCTTTTTTTAGCTCTTCTCTGGCCAATAAGCTAAAATCAACCTGAAAGACTTCTTTACTATAGATCAGTTTTTTTCTCTAAATTGAAAATATGCTTTGTTATTTTTAATCCTAGGGCTTTCTTTAGAACTCTGGAGATATTATCGTGGACTGCTTTTGCACAGAAATAAGAGAAAGGGAACCAAATATTTGGATTATTCTAGCAAATGATTATAACTCTGTTATTGAGGAATTTTAGACAGTTACAAAAACCAAAAGCACCAATCATAGTCACATAGTTTCACGTTAGCAGATCTTGGAGTCAAGTTATCTTGTACTTCCTCTGAGAACATTTACCAAGTGACTTTTCCCACTTAATTTTAAGTTTTAATTATACACATTTAAAATATGTTAGAAGGAACGGAAAAGAATTTTATTTTTCTTTCTAAATGTGGTGCCAGAGAGAAGAAACTGTCAGGAGTTCTGGGAATTTGGGAACTTTTTAAAAAACTGAAGAACAAAAGCTAGGGAATGAGAGATAAAGTAGCAGAGAAAAACAAGTTAGAAGATAATTCTAGGAAATACTTTTAACTAATTAATAATTGGCTAAAAACTTAGTGAATCAAGTTTTTAGTCAAATGACCTCTGTTTGTTGAGATAGAATTTCGATAACAAAATATTGAAGGGCTTGCCAGTACTCCTCAGGAATTATCATGGGCTGAGTTCAGTGGACCTCAGCTACACACAACTCTTATCCCTTCATCATTTCTTTGGACAGTGACAAGCCTGGAACAGATGCTGGGGTGCAAAGCATAAAGGGCGGCATGAGGCAGGTGGAAGCGCTCTAGACTTAGCATGAAAACCAGAGTCCTTATTCTTGTTTTAACCTGTATTGTGTGTTCCCTTGGGTAAATTAAGAATTTCTCTTCTGTGAAATGGCAGATATTCTTCCAACAACATAGAATTGTTATAAAAAAGAGAAAATAAAACAACTACCATTTCAAGAGCATTTTGAAACACCATTAGAGGCAGGACTTGAAAGGGGGCCCTTGGTGTGGATTGAGACTGACAGTGTCAAATGAACAGAAATGGAAAGAAGTTTCATGGGATAAGTAGTTACTTCAGGATGATTTCTTAGTCCTGACTTGCATATCCTTAGAGGATCTTTTAAGATACAGTAATACCCTCTCCTTACCTCTAGGATTTTAGAACATTTAACTATGCTGAGGCCAGGCTTAGCTACAGATTATTTTGTTCCCCAATTCCCCAGGTAATTCTAAAGAGCATTAAAGGTTAGAAACCCTGCTGTCAGGTTTCTGGAACACATTTTGCAATTTGGATACAATGGGCACATTTACATTTTTAGTTTTAAAAATTAAATCCATCTGGTCACATGTAGGTTTAAAATCAATGAATGTCCTGAAGATACAGTGCTGACAAGGAGAGGCGATCTCTAGTTGAAAATACCATCAGAGATATAGAAAATCTCTTTTATAGTTGGAAGTTCCAAACCAAAATGAAATGACTATACTTATCTAACTTTTAAGATAATTTTTCACATTAATGAACCTGGGAAGCCAGGTTTGTGGTGCTCCAATTACTGCAAGGGCTTTGAAAGTGTAATATCATGCATCATGAGAAAATATAATAACTGTTAAAAAGAGGGCTTGAGTAATAAAATTATCATAAACAACTTGATTCAGTTATGCTACAGAACATCTAGTGATTAAAACCTTCTATCCCCTTAGCTCACAGCTTAAATTAAATTCACTTACATTTTTGCACTATTGCTAATTGTATTATTTGAAAATTCAATGATATGTAAAATATAAAGGCACCACCAATTTGAAACTAAATGTATATCTGCTTTAGGATGTCTCAATTTGCCACTTAATTTGAATAAATTTGGAAGCTCTTGGAAAGTTGCTAAGAAGAATTAGTTTAAAAACATTTGGGACTATTTCCCTCAAACATAATGATGCTTAAAATAGAAAAGCGCTGGAAGTTATAAAGTTTTATGTTCTGGCCTCCTATGGACTCTAGAATAAAACTTTCCTGTAAATGACCATAACACTCTTAACTGAGCAGAAGAGTTCTTTGCATGGGACCACAGGTATCTCATACAGTTTGTAGCAGAAGAAACCGAGGCCAGGAAGCACTCAATGACATCCCCAAAGCCACACAGCTCATTAGTGGTAGAATTTAGGTTTTAAGTTCCCAGTCTCCTTTGTGTCTTTCTGGAGAAGCCTGATAAAAGTTGATCAGACCTTGGACTTGTAACATGTGACTGGTTTTACTTTCAGAAATGTACCTAAAATCCCTGGGGAATTCCTCATGAATGTGCCTAAACTTTTGACAACTGCTTAGTGGGAATTCTCCTAGTTGCTTCTTGGCATCTTTTGGACAGCATTACGGCATCTCTGTATTTTAGGATTGAAATATTGGGTTGTGTGGAGTATTCTACCAGCATTCTCTGCGGCAATGACAGTAGCTACCAGGCACCTATTTAACCCGTATCAGTGAAACGTTGTGGTGACCTGCTGATTGGATGAATGTTTCAAGTGCCATTAGGAGGCAGAGTCATGCAGAATTTGACTCATGCACATTTGGTATCATCATTGAGTTGGTACCAGAATGAAAGTTATCATGTCAGTGCCTGCATGCTTTTCAGTATTTTATCCTGTTGGTTCATATTTTGCTCCTATTTGGCTCCCCAAATCCCTACTCCTAAGCAAAGCTAAAGGGCGATAGCCCTGCCATAGCTTTTATGGTAGTCAATTTGTTAAGATAATAGCATGGAATACACCAGTGGACAAAGGTAGAAAAACAATAATCAGGCATGAAATATGTGCTTTTTAATTCTGATGTCACTTTTACTTCAGCTCCATGGAACGTTTCATATGTCACAGAAATGTGGCAAGCGAAATAAAATCATGGTAAATGCAAGAGAGACAGTGTTTTAAATCTGGGTGTTTGAAGATGCAATGCTATTATTTAATACGTTCAGCAAATTTTCTCACTAAGTAATAAAGTTTTAAAAGTGCATTGACCCACGGAATCTATGATACCTTAACGCAGTGGGTGCAAACCGAGGCTATGTGAAAGCCAAGGTGCACTCCACTTTCTGCTTCTGTCATCTGAGATGTGGAGGGTGATCCGTTCTTCTGGCCTACAGCAGGCTCCAGATTCTTCTGTTTGAAGAGACTGGATTCTTCACACTGCCAGCTTCGGGAGAATGCAGGTTACTCTCCTCTCAAGAGTTTTAGGTAAAAGACAGTCGGCAATGGGCTCTTTCAGGCTCTCCCTGCGGCTGCCATCTTGTTAAAACAGTGTACAACACTGGGTTTTAATGTTCCATCTTTTGGGTTTTCTTTTTTTCTTTTTCGCTTTGACAGAATTATGCCAGTTTTTAACAAATTCTTTTGATTTAGGAATTTCTTCTGACAGAAATTGGGATGTAGAAATGGCGCCATGATCTTGAAGGAATTTTTGTAATTTCATATAAGCTTTGGTAATCACTCTGGCTTCTGGCCCAGTTTCCAAAGACTTGTCTTATGATCTCCGGGTAAGAAGGCCTTTTCAGAAAGTGAGCTCAGGAAGACATATTCATCTGAAATCAGCATCCGTAGTCACTCAGCATTATTACCTAGTAACAGCGTTCAGCTTGAATGAGTTAGGGAGTAGCTGCCCCTCAGCACAGAATGGATCCCTGCAGGTCAGAATCCCTGGGTCTAGCTGGGTTGACAGGACCACCAAGAGAAGCAACAGCAGCCCCTGGAATGCATAAGCCGAGAGCTGCTTGAGACACAGCAGAGGAAACTGGGAATCCACCAAGGCAGGGGAAAAAACACTCACCAAGTGAAATCAATGAACAAACCTGGTATCCTCCTTGAACTAGTGGAAGATTTCCTTATTGAACTTCTAGCTACTTTCACTTCCTGTTTGAAGTCAAGGAGTAGTTGTTATTATTTATTGGTCAATTATGACATCCCTGTCAATGTAACTGGGGACACAGGTATAGTTTATGATAAAAACATGAATATACATTAATTAATATACAAATAAAAATTGTATATTAAAGCAGTTCATTGCATTTGGTTTTAAAGTTAATTATTCTGAAATTTTGGATTCTATTATTATTATTGGTGGCCTCTTAAAATATCTTCTTGTGGTAAAGTTCTAAAAATAAAGTTGAATGGTAGAAATCAAATGAAAGAAAGTTGGAAATCCATGGAAATCAGTGAAAAATCCCCTTTCAAATGATCTACATAAATATTTGCCTGTAAGCTCCACCTTGATGTTGGACCAGAATATTCTTAAGTAAATAGTTCTAGGTCATTTTGCAGAGTTTACTTTTAGATATTATTTGATACTAATGGATATACATATCATTTATATATTATTTTATTTTTATATAGAAAGGAGCTTTCATAATCTGAAGAACTACACAGCACACAGTGAAGAACTCCATTAACAAAAATTTCCGAAATATTTTACTTCTTTGAACAAAGATCATGACTCCTTTTTATATATTCAATGGTAAGGTGACCTCTTTTTCATGTATGTTATTAGTGTCCTTTTCAAAAAACATTTTGAAGTTTGTTAACTTGTGAGTACCAGGACCATTTGAATGTCACGAGGCCTTCCTCCCCTGTGGACCACAAAGAAGCTCTTAGAAGGGGTAGGGTGGTGGTTTGCCCTCACATCAAAGAAAGCCATCCAACTGATGTGGGCACCCTCAAGAGCAGGACTTGCCTCACTTCTGACTGGTGGTCTTACTTCCTACTCCTTCTTTCAGCAAGTGACAAAAATCAAAACTTCAGAAATCAAATCACTGTATGACTCTCCCCTCAAGTATCTTGAAGCCTGTAGTTTTTAAGATCAAGAACAAGAAGTTCTACCTAACCACTTAGGGTACATGGGATGTTATCACTGAATAGTTTTAAAAAGTTCTAGTGGGTGCCCCCCTTTACGTGAGTGCTTGGTTAAAGAGGAAAATTTTACAAATGAAATAAAAAGCTTTGTGAGGTCATTATGACCAATATCAGAGAGCTGAACCATCTGCTGTACTGTGTAAAATTTCTGAAAAATTTAGATGCAAATTGTAGGAGTGCTCTGCTGGTGGGATCCATGACAAAGGCTTCCACTGACGCCTCTTACTGAACAAAATTTAGTGTGTTTTATGGGGCAGAAAATGATGCTAGACAGGAGAACTGGCTGTGTAAATGCCTTAGAAATTAAAGGAACAATTCCTAATACAAATGTTGCTCACAGTGCAAACGTACTCAGTAAAACCCAAGACCAGCCATTCCCAGGAAACCTGAAAGAAGTATTTAAATAATCAGTTACTACTAAGCCCAAAAATATTGTGGTAGTGATTGGCTTGAAGTTAAAGTCAAGGTTATGGAATGAAAATTCTGCAAGCTAGAGGAGCATGTTGAGAGAGTATAGCTTTCAAAATGCCGTAGGATAAATTCTCAAAAATTAAGCAGCAATGTACAGCATTTGCCATTTTGTGATTTTGATTACTCACATATTCATATTCAGATGACTCTCGGCTTGATGGTTCTATTTAGTGTGATATTTGAATATATATTCATTAATAAGTAAAATATTAGCAACACAGAACAACACTCACTGGGTACTTACTATACAGCTGACAGTGCCTCATATGACTCATATGTGTTATCTTATTTCCTCTTCAAAGCCACCTGCAGAAAGGGGTTACTGTCACCACCATCTTGTCTGTGTGGAAACAGGTCCAGAGAGGTTCAGTATGGTAACCTGCTCAAGGTCACACAATTGTTTGAGGCAGAGTTGTTTGAAAGGAGGCATTCTGACTCCAGAGTTTTGAGGTGGTTTACTTCTGTTCCTATGGTTCATTCATTCACATCATAGAGCTATTACGTGCTCATGTCTTCACAACCTACTATGGGGAAATAAATGCTGCACAGATTTGTAAATACAGGTTATGTGATTGTAACTGAGATGAAGAGAAATATAGTGGTCTGAGACTCCCAGAGGATGCCTACAACTAGAGAGTACTGAGCCCTAAATACATGTTTTTAGCCAGGTGTGGTGGTGCGTGTCTGTAATCCCAGCACTCAGGAGGCTGAGGCAGGAGGATCATTGCTAGTTTGAGACCAGCTTGGGCTACAAAATGAGCTCAAGTCCAGCCTGAGCTGCATAGTGAGATCCTGTCTCAAAAAGACAAAAAAAAAAAAAAAAAAAAAAAAAAAAAAAGAAACATTTTTTCCCTGTATACACTTTTTTCCCAGTACATACATACCTATGGTAAAGTTTGATTTATAAATCAAGAACAGAAACCTCAAAATAAAATAATTGTTAATAGAGGAATAAAATGGGACATTATTAAGCACAGTAGGATTGCTCGAACGCAGACACTGTGGTGATGCTGCGACAGTTGATCTGATAACCCAGGTGGTGACTAAGTGACTAATTGGTGGGTAGTATATTCAGTGTGGATAAACTGGTTAAAAGAACGATTCATGTCTTGGGAAAGATACAGCAGGTACAGGGCAAGATTTTATCGTGTTCGGGACGGTGCACAATTGAAAAGTTAGGTACTGTTCCTTCCCATGTGATGCCTTCACCCTGTGGTGAACTGAGTGACTGAAACAACAGCAATCAAAACTGCCGGAAAGGGGAGAAATGTGGCTCAACGGTAAAGGGAGAGAGACCGGGTGGTTACACTCTGCTCTCAGCGGTTTTCTGGGAAGGCCTCTCCGAGGAGTGAGGTCTGTGCCAAGACTCAAATGAGGAACAAATCATGGGAATATTTGGCAGAAAAGAAACACAGCGGTAGAAGAACCACAAGGGGAGATTTTGAGGACCAGCAAGAAGTCAATGACTGGAACAGAGTCAACAGGAAGCGAGGGTCCAGGATGGGGACAGAGAAAGTGAGGGGCTAAGAGCCAGGTCACCTGTCACTGTATTGTTGTGAGTGGTAAATGCACCCTCTACCGTGCTTTTTAAATGTCATAGACATCATGACAATGTGCATCAGTCAAGACTATCAGAATCACTCAGTTGATTCTGTTATTACAAAACCATCTGCCACAGCAAGAAGACTGCAAAGGGCCGGGGATATGGCTCAGCGGCACAAGCACCGGCCTGGCAAGAGCAAGGTCCTGAGTTCGATTCCTGGTACCAAAAAAAAAAGAAAAGGAGGTTCCCCAAGAAGACTGCAAATGTGAACCTCCTCAACAGACTGAACTAGTTGTAGTTAAGCTTTGAGTATTTATGATTGGATAAACTTTATCCACAGAAGTTGTTCTGGGGTGATCAATCATTCCTAGTTTGTCTGGGCCTTTCCTGGTTGTAGGCCTCAAATCCCATATGCTAGGAAACTCCCCAGTTCAGCACAAACTGGGGTTGCAGGGCCCCTTGTGGCAGAGTTCTCCAGTGTTTGTTAGAGAATGGTCACTCTGGGGGAGAAGCAGCCATGTGCTATCTGGACTCCAGCGTGGCCCCCATCCCAGTGTTGGGACAGTTATATATTTTACTCTGAAGACAAATGGTAAAGTAGAGACAAAATAGATTTGCAACTTTCCTTCTCTGTTTATAAAAATCAGTCTTTAAACTCCTTTATTGTCAAATCTCGAAATAGCACTAAACGTGTATATTATAAGCAATGCCTCCCCAAAGACAATTGTATTTGAGATATATTTCTGACCAATATTCCACATTTCATAATAAAACAAGAAAAAGAAGAAACTGAAGGTAACAGCTGATAATAAATTATGAAAATATGAATAATAGATGAATATCTAAATTAATGCCACAAAACATTTGTTACATCTCAAAAATACTCCTGTAGTTTAAAAAACAAGCAAATTATGAATACATCTGAACATTGGAGTAGACTAACAGGTATTTATTAGAAGCTAGTTCAGAACAATCTAGACCTCATTATTGTGAACTTGGGCATCATATCCAAATAACAAACTATAACTAGCAGCAAACCTGATACAAATAATTTTTGATGTGAAAAGTACTGGTAATATAACGTTAAGTGAAAAAAGTAGAATACTAAGTGTATATGCAATATGAATTTGCCTATAGTAAATAATAAGAATAAACAAACAAAACCAAGAGCTAGTTTTCGAAAAACTAACTGATGGCCTTTTAACATTTTAACCATTGTCACTTGTGTGAATTGTGGGAAATGCTTTCTGCTTTTAAAACTTGAACATTTTAATATATTCTGCAATGTGTCCCTATTTTTTTCAAAATCAGAAGGATAAAGTTAAGAAAACAATTTTAAGAAGCAATTTTGTTTTTCTGTGGGGACTTCCAAAAATGCAAATTACTGCTAAAGAAGTCAAGAATTATCAAATTGTAGATGAAAAATTCATTCTTGCCCCAAATGTCCAAACAAAGTCTCCAAATATAGAAATGAGGAGAAGAAACATTCTAGTTTTATTTTGATATAGAATTGGAATGTAGGAAATAAAATGTCATTTTACAGAAGTGGAACAAAGCATAAACAGTCTGGAGAATAAATTTGAACACTGAAAGTTATTTGGAAGTAAAACTTCAGTCATTCTTTTGGTGGAGCAAAGAAAAGGAATTTAGAGGAGATAGCAATAGTTCATTATAGGGAGAAACTCAGAAGGTTACCCCTGGCCTTGTTATACTGGTTTCTGCTTCAGGGTGGAGGTTTTGGGTTTGCTAGAACTAGGCTTTTTGATTCAATCTGACATAGCCTCTTTAAATTGTTATCTGCCCTTTGTAGCTTTCTATATTTATATATTCTGGTAAACAGGTTAAAGAGCAGTACCTAATTCTCATCTCTAGCATTATGCTGTCATTCTCTTCTGTTTATTTTCCTTATCCTTACTGAGATGGAATTTCTTCATTGAAACACTGTAAAAAATACTTCATCATGCTAGATACTTTAAATCCTCATACAATTTCTGTTCACTGCCTTGTTCGATCTCCTTGATATTTATGAATTATACTGAATTAATATTGTCTGAGCTGTTTAAAGATACCAAAACTATGACAATACAAACACCTTTTAGTTCCAAAACCCAAGACAAGAGATGTACCTCTTACTAAGGCCCTTGTCCCCAGAGTAGTTTAATCTTTATATCACATTATCCTTGGGGTGTAATTCCTAAAGGCTTAAGAAAGAAAATGCAAATAGGAGAGTCTCATTTAAAATAAAACATAGCAGATGCCCATACACACTGGTCAAGTTAAAAAAGAGACCACCTGCTTCAGTGAAGTTGGACATTGAGCTCTTACCTCTGGGTTCGATTAAGAGAAGGTGCCTACTTAGGCTATTTTAGGGGATTTACATGTAATTGTGGAGTTTCAATATTATTTCACAACTCTCTGGGCATAAATCTTTTTTTTGAATGATTTGCATGCTTCTTTTGTTTTTCATTCATTCATTCAAAAATGAACACCACATACTGTGCTGGAAGCCTTTCAAATCAACAGTGAACAGTCTCATGAAACTACCATCCCTCTGCCTACTTTCCCCAAAGGAAAGCAAAATTACAGTCTCATAAAATATTCTACATAATGTAAGTTCTTGGCTTAATATTGTCATTTTATGCCTTCTGCTTACACCTGCACTTTAATAAATGCAAAGCTGTGTGCATTTCCTCGTGCGTCTCTGGGGATGTGCTTTTTATCCTTTTGTTATTTTGCGTGGACTCAGAACCTCTCCTGTGTGCCGTTTATGCTGTCATAAGCTGTGTCTTTAATGGACAACACTATTATCATGCAGAAGAAAAATGTTTCCATTAACACATACACCATTATTTAAAGGAGACAATTATAATAATTCTTCATAAGAATCTGTACAGCACCTTCCTGTAAAGTCAGGGAGAGGCATTTTAGAGAACTCCTTCTCCGCGGCTTGGGGAGAAGAGAAGTATAGTTTGATACCTTCCCATGTCCTTCTCTGCAGATGAAAAACATGGAGTGACCAGGGATCCTTGACTTAGAAACAACAAGCAAAATATTTCCTTCGCAGGCTGACTTCCATGGTTTCAAGGAGTGTTACTGAGTGTGGCCTGGGCATGGTGTATTTATTCCTGAGAAAACTACCTTGTTCTCTGATAGCATGAATTTCTCTTACAAAAGGCAACTGATTCATGGAACAGAGACAACCTGAGGAACTATCATAAAGCAGTGAGTTCTCCTCTTGGTGAGAACAAAGCCAATGACCACAACCAAAAGAAAAAAGTACCGGAGAAAAACTGATTAATGTGTAACAAGCATAGAGCGCACTGGGGTTATATGGAAAGCAATGCTCTCTTTCAACAAATAAAACATGATGATTTTATTGGGAAACCTATACATATTCATATGGGGAAGTACATGGTGGGTATGGTGAGGCTATTTCTGAGCATGTTCCATTTAAAGTGAGAAAAAAAAAAATCCCCAAAACCTGCCGGGAGTGAATACTCAGTTCAGGTTTATAATAACCACCTTTTGTCTAGGTTGCTTAAAAGAAAGAGTCGAGTGACTCAGTGAGCTTGGCTGATTTTTAGTAAGTTTTCCCGAAGAGTTTTAGCTGAAACAAACAACAAAAAGAATAACCTTGAAGGTGCATTAAGAGTCTTTTAAAGGAGCAGCAGCTTTCTTGTTGGGAGTGTAAGAGTTTGCCCTTAAATGTTCCTGCCTCACTTAGTGGCTAACATTTCTGTCCTTTTCAATGTAGTCTAGGATTAGTCTTCCCCATATTTGTCTAAGAAGTTGGGCAGCCCCCATGAATTTTCTGGTTACTCTCGGGTAATCCAGTTTTATGTTCACATGAGGTCATACAAAACCTCCTTATTAGTAATTTAACTATCAGTAGTATGTATTAGTAAAAACTGCAATCTCATGTTTAATAAGGTTTCCTGCTGTCTGGCAGCTTGCTTTGCTGTGCCTGGGAAGCGTGAAGTTGAGGTGAGGATGGAAGAGATTGATTGCCTAACCTTTTGGTCCTCCTACTCTAACTCAGCTTTTTGGCTGCTTTTTTTTTTTTCACTGTTCAAGAATTGGGGAAAAGAGTGGGAAGACATAAGAACAGCAGCAGGGACAGTATTTCACAGATTCTTGCTTGGTGATCCAGCATCTTGGCAGGTGTTCACAGCCAACAACTTGACAGATGTTTACAGCTGATTTTTCTGGAGGACTTTGTGAGTTTTCTGCATTTCCTAGCAAGACATGAAGCAGGGATCAGCTCGCTCTTTTCTGTATGATCAGTAAATGTCCCTTCTTCTAGTAGCAAATAATCCCTTACCATTTTGTGGCATGTCGTGAATTTTATCCAGTGCCTGACGAATGTGTGATAATCAACTGGAGAAGCAGCACTGGAAATTGGGTTGGTTGATCCATCTGAGAAAACAGTTCACACAGCCAGGAAGTTTGGGGTAGCGAGAAGGTCCATCAACACAATGAGAGAATACTGATATCGGGAATAGATGGGAATGGGAATGGTGGGATTGAGGTCGTTTGTGAAGGTTAAAGACAAGAAGGGAAATAAGAGAAGAAAACATAATGATAGAAGCTGCATTGACAAATGAAGAGAGAATGTGTATTTGCCCTCAGGATCCCATCAATCAGACTGTTGAAATGTAAAAGAGGAAGCTGCACCAGGCTGTTGTGTTTGTGGTTAGGCAGAAAATAATTTCACAGCAGCATGTGACCCAGCGAGATGAAGTAGCATACAGTGTCTTTGCCCAAATGCTCCTATGAATTTAGGCAGTTAGTAAAACAGGGAAGAAGAGGAGGCAATAGACATCATAATTTTTTAAGAGGGGCTTTATATGCTTCTTTTAAGAGACTAGAAGTATAAGTTATAAACAGAAATTAAATAGTTGAAATAAGGCTTTAATTTAAAGGCAGTAAGACCATTAATATGCACATTAAATACCAACTGGCTATTAGGAATTTATTTAAGGAGATTTACCAACCTCTAAAACCACCATGTCTATCTGTTTAGTTAAATATCAGTAATTTTGATTGTTATGGGAAATACAGTTAAACTATTCCAACACAGTAGGAAAGCTACAAATAATAATAGTGAGTCATGTTTGTTGGGTGTTTGTAACAAGCAGCCACTGTTCTGAAGACTCCCTGGGCTCTGGGGTAATCTTACAGTGTCCTCATTCGTATTTGGGAGGACTGAGTCCCGGACTCTGAAATGAACTTGCCTAAGGTCACAGAGCTGGTCAGTGGTATGAAGTTTACACTCAGGCAGTCTGACTGCAGAGCCTATCCTCCTAACCAGTGAGTTACCAATGGTACCAGCGATGAAAAATATCCAACAATCTTAGGGCAAATCTAATAATGGCAACTTTATCAGCTGGAGGCTGGTGATCTGATTTTCAAGCCAGACCTTCATGTGGTCTTTGTCACAATGGCGGAAGGAGTCAGGTGGTCTCTTACAGAAAGTACCACGAAAGAGTCGCTTGTCACAAGCCCTCTCTCTCACTTCTGCACACAGTCTCAGCCAGATCAAGGACTGGAGACAGGAAAGTAGGGTTCCTGAAGTTTTGACCCTTCTAGCTTTGTCTCTGTCGCAGATTTTTAAATTCTTTCATCACCTGTGGTCTCTCAGATCTATTTTTTTTTTTCACTGCCCAAAGCTCTCTTTCTGACATTCTGCCGTGCCTCACTTCCTACCTTCTATTTTGCTTGCAGCCTGGGCTAGAGGGAGCTGCAGTGTAGGAAAGAGCTTGTTTCCAAGATTCCCTGATTCCTGAGAGCACAGTGTGTATGCTTGCAGAAGTGTGAATGTGTGCTTGAAGACCACCTAAATGTTTGCATCTGTGGGACTGTAACACAGTGAAGAGTTTGGGGGCAAACAGTGAATGGTGAATGCTTAAAAAAACAACCCTGGAAAGGGATGTTGTACTCACATAATTATTGCTTGTCAAAACCTCGCTTAATAAATACACTACATAGCAGCATTTTATGCTCGGCAACTGTTAATAATTAATCCGCTAAACATATGTCTATTGCTAATGAGCACATACCAAGCTTATTACTCCCTCTAAGTTCTTGTCCAATATGTAAATTTGTTTCTATTTCTTTGTTGCTTCCCCTAATTTTTGAAAGTAGCATTTATTATTATATTATTTCATGCTATTCTATCATGAGTCTAAAAACATTTTCATCTCAAGAGTTTGCTTACCAATATTGGTTTTGAATAATCAAAGTGTAATCATCTCTTTATCCTTGATTTGGCTAAATTTTCCATTAAACCCTTAGGATAAGAACTGGATCTTTTGCACTTCAGTACAGTGCCAAACACACTGGTACCATTAAGAGCTAAAGAACTTAACATATATGAACTCTTATTAGCCTTAACTCTGAACATATACTTTTAAGGAAATAATTATGCATACACACTAGACTATGTGGGAGTTAAAAGTCTGGAAAAGATATAGCAAGGCCTTTATGTAAGATACTCAGCTAAACATATTCAGCTGAAATAAAAACACATGCTTCTAGAAATAGCATACAGTTATGACACCTGTAAGCTAAACCAGATGGTATGTATGACAATGTCCCATGTCAG
The DNA here is from genome assembly GCF_000276665.1 of Chinchilla lanigera. NCBI lineage: Eukaryota > Metazoa > Chordata > Mammalia > Rodentia > Chinchillidae > Chinchilla > Chinchilla lanigera. The sequence goes on from NW_004955428.1 coordinate 5,089,612, forward strand.
GGATTCTGTAGTCCCTCTTTGGAAACCCATTGCACTGTTTAACGTTGAACTTGCAAAGAAGCTATTTGCATCTGGTCTGTGTTTTCTTTGTTGTAGATTAAACTGGTTTCTTCCTTGACTATCTGGGAGGTAAAACAGAAGATTCTTAAAAGAACATCTCTTTTGGCCTGAGGATTCTATTTAAGTCAAGATTATAGTTCTTTCTGTGAGCTAAAGAACTTACTCTGCTATTCATAGTCCTGGTGGACTTGTCTGTCTTGGGCATGAAGATGGCTGCACAATGCATTCTGGGATGTGATCTTTATACCCATAAGTGGCCACCTTATCAGTATTTTCTACCCTCTGGAATGTGCCAATTTAATTGATATGATTGTCTACCCTCGCTTTTAATTTCCTCATTTTGAGAAATCCACAGCAGGTGATGTTGGAGAACTGAAACAGTTGTGGTGATGGAACAAAACTAGACACTTACGCTCCTTTTCGGTGAAGATGCATGCATATTTTTAGATTTGGTTGCTTACCAGCCCACAAGTTCTATGTACTTTCTTTGATTGGCCTGTACAATGTAACAGCAACTGGTTACATGTGACAATTTAAATTTAAACTACTTGAAATTAAATAAAATGCAAGAAGCCTCAGTTGCTCAGTCACAGCAGTCAAACACCTGGTAGCTACCTAAAGCTGATGGCTACCATATCAGAGAGAGCAGTGATTGTCTAACCGTGCATGTCTAATGTTGCAGCAAGTTCTATTGGATTCAGTTTCCTCAATGTAGAGCTACGTGGTTTCCTGTTTTCACAGTCATAGTGATACGGAAAAATCCATTTCAAAGATTTGTCATTTTATGCTCAGGGGGTTAGTGTCTGGTAAAAGTTGCTCAATAAATACTAAGTTACTAAGCTGAGTAGGAGTCAGAAATAATGGTGTGCTATTTCACAATAGGGTGACTAATATGTACAGCTAATGTACACATGTTTCAACAAGTGAGAAGAAAGGAGTTTGCTTTCACCATACAGAAATGATCAATATTTGCAGGGTTAGATACGTTCAATCTGATTTACACATCACACCATGTAGACATGTACTGAAACATCACAATAATAGTGCTTGGCAGTAGTGTCCATCTTTCTTGCCTGGAATGCCCAGAGATTTCTTTCTTATTTCCTCAGGTTGACGTACCCAGTGTGGCATATGTTACGGGTTTATTTCAACTCTTCAAAAATTTCTCTGCAAAAATCTTTAGAACCTCAGATACTGGTCAAATTGTTTACATCTGGTTAGAACATCTTTGCCTCTGGGGATCCAGCGGGGTGAAAAGATGAAGTGACCAAGGGCAGCAGCCTCGTGCATTACATTATCACCTGTCACTACCTGTTACCTTCACTGTAAGAACAAGGTGGCCCTCCCCACACAGGCCAGGACCTTGAGCACTGGCCAGATGCCCAGCAGCTTGTTTGACCTCATTAAAATTGAGTGATCATATTAATGCTTGGATCTGAGGCCAAATCTCTTAGAGCTGTTTAAAATTTCTGAGCACATTATCATAGGAGATTTGGTTTGTGATCTTCTTGTATTTTCTGGTGGATCAGCCAGCATGGAAATAGACCAAGAGGGAATTAGATCTGTAAATTAGGATTAAAAGCAAAACATGTGCTACAAAAATGCAGCCAATCCACGGATAGTTATCTTATCTTTTTTTTTCCACTGTAGAAACAATTCGTGATGTAAAAATGTAGAAAATATATTTAAATATAGTTAAATGAAATTTTATGAACTACAAAAGTATGGATTAGCTGGCAAGAGAGGAAAATAATTGTAGATGGTGTTTATTTTAAGGAAGTGGGGGTTGGGGTCCTGACAACTTCTACCTAATGCTATGCTAACTCAAAGTCATGAACTCTGTTTTCTGTGCCTGTCCCGAGTTGCAGGTCAAAAAAGCAAATTTCAATCACCAAGAAAGTGCAGGACAGAGGAACAACACAATTCCCAGCAGTTTTGTCAAGATCATGTAGGACTGGTAACGGAGCAGAGTTTCTGAAGGCTGTAGATTTTCTTGAACATAGGTCAGACCTTCATCAATGAAGGCTAACATTTTTACTTTTGGCTTAATTATTTACTGCTGAAGGACATGTTCTCAGGATTCCTTGGGCTCCAGTGAACTTCCCTGCACAGTGGTCCTGTCAAGTTGGTGCAAATGCCTCCCCTAATTGGTGTCCTGCCCTGTCCTCCTCATGCTGAGTTCAGCATGATGCTGGCCTCTCTCAAAGACCAGGCGTGGTGTGATGAAAGCCCCGCCACACCGCAGAGCACAGATGTGTGGTGCCTGAGTGTGTTTGTTCAGTCAACACAGTCGCTTTTCAAACACAAATAGTACAGGTGGCCAAATGTGATTGTTATTTTTAACTTTCACAGCAATAATATCCACTGCCTGCGGACTTCTTATGCTTGCAAGAGGGTCCTTCAGAGCATGACAGTGGCTGTGTCATCTCGTGTCTGTACTTCGATCTCCTTGAGTGCAAAATTATGATTTGGGACTAGACACTGATGAACGCTCTTCCCCATTGGCCGTATAAAACATAAGACTGCGTGACATAACTAGGCTGTGGGCTGTAAGTGAGGATTCCAGAACTCAATCATACACTTTGATACTTGGATTCATGGAGATTTTATAATCATGACTGGATATTTTAAAAATATTCTTAGCCAGGTGGAATGACACATGCTTGTAATCCCCAAACTTTGGGAGGCTGACGCAGGAGGATCAAATTCAAGCCCAGTCTGGGAAATTTAGCAACTTCTTGACACCTCACTTCAAAATAAAATAAAAAAAGGCAGGAGATGCAGCTCAGTGTAAATGCCCTAGGTTCAACTCCCAGCATTTCCAAGAACAATTATTCTTCTGTATAGAGAAGGGAAGTTGGACTCATGGATAAAAAAATCAGCTTCCTTCTGACCTTAACAAAATTCTAAAACCTTACATTTGCACAATAACACATAACCTTTTTCTAGATGTATTATAATATGTCAGTCACCTGTACCTATGAGATATGAATTGAACTTCACAACTACCCAGCGTAATGGTGAATAGGGCAGCTATTGTTATCCAGAGTCTCATAAAGGTCAAGTTGGAGCGATCAAGCGCACTGATATGAGCCTATTTCTTTTGTCACTATCACAACGCTCTATGGCATAACTCTGCCTCTATGCTTTATTTACTAGACCTTCCTTTTTTTTTTTTTTTTGTGGTACTAGGAATCGAACTGAGGCCTTTGCACTTACCAGGCAGGCACTTATGCCACTGAGCTATATCCCCGGCCCTTTTTATTTACTGATAGTAACCTTCCTAATGCTTTTTCACCACACACACACACACACACACACACACACACACCTTGCAATATATGAGGTGCATTTACTAAACCTCTTTCTCTTTCTTTCTTTCTTTCTTTCTTTCTTTCTTTCTTTCTTTCTTTCTTTCTTTCTTTCTTTCTTATCTCTTCTCTCTCTCTCTCTTTCTTTCATGGTATTAGGGATGGAACCCAGTGGTGCTCTACCACTGAGCCATATATCAAGTCTTTTTTTTTTAAGACAGGGTTTTGGTAAGTTTCCCAGGTTGGTCTCAAATTTATAATCCTCCTGCCTTAGCCTTCTGAGTATTTGGGGTTATAGGTGTGTACTACCATGCTCAGCTCAACGTATTTGACTTTTAGCTATATTTCTATGAAATGGTATTGTAAAATTGCTGTAGAAATGTACTTTGTTTTTAAAGATAGGTGAAAAAATTTAACTTCTTAGAGGTAGAGGTAAAAGAATCATATAAGTCTATCACTACATTGCATACTTTTAGAGAGGAGTATATGTATGATGGGGTAGACGGGAGGGACCTCAAATTCTCTGATAAAACCTAACTCCTTAAATTTGGAGGAAAACTGCCTCCAGACGGAATTATAGGGAAGTGTATTGAGATCAGCATTCTAATCTCAAAAGAAATACTCAGACGCTGTTTTTTTTTTTTTTTTTTTAAATTCGTGAGAAACACTGTAACCAAATATTGGACAATCTTGGAAATTTTGTTTACATCATAATTTCATAGTCATAGACTATAGTTCTAGGCAAGAAAGAGGAAGTATCAAATGTGAGAAAACTGTCATGATTTATTGAGAAATCTGGACTCTGACTTTTGACAATTTTGTTCAGCTTCTCATAACCAAGACCCCATGAACACTAGTTCCCAAATTCAAAGAATAACTATTTCAGAGCTTTGTTGTTAAGGGATATTTATCTTCTGAATAACTATTTTTCTGTGGAGCTGAAAAAAGCAAGAGGCGAGCACTTGCATGAGTTTAGTTAGGATCCAGCAAAATGATGCTATATAATTTTTGGTGTCTTAAAATTCTGGGATAGACATTTTTCTAGGTTTAGATTTCTTATATTCACATGGATACTGTTTAAATAAGTGAACACTTTGATAAATAATATTGCCTATTTTAAATTTCTTTCCCTCCAAACCAAAAAACTTAAGGGAAGCCAGTTTGGCTATTTTGAATGGCATTGACCTAACAGTGGCATTCTTCATATTGATTCATTTTTTTGACTGAGGTGCCTCTTAGTAGTTTCGCCAAGTTCTCTTTATTTTGGGATTTGGGGAAAAGACTTCTATTTTTGTGTTGAAAATCTTGCTGATTTGCCGAACAAACCTCCAGCCTGATCTTTTTCTTTTGTAAGTTACATAAGTCATGCTGTGTGAACTCACATCTTGTCACTCATTGTCCTAAAGCAAAAGCCAAACTGGTGAGAAGCCCCCTAGTGCTGGATATCAAGCCTGTGCCAAAAAGGCAGGAGTGACATGCTCTTCTGTTGTGCCCTGAGTGATCAAACAATCCTGAGAGCAAACAGGAGCTTCAGCAGCAGGAATCAAAAGACTTCGCCAGCCAAGCCGAGTAGAGAGAAGCAAGGGAGGGATTCTGTGAAGGTGAGGTGACACCATGCAAATAAAGGCGCTCTTACTTTGCTTTGTCGTTCAGGACACTTAAACATCATTTGAGAAGACTGCTTCAGGGAGATGCAATTTGTATTCAGTGGAGGGAGGAACAACAAAGTACCATTGCTAGGACGATTTTGTTCTCCATTCGGTGTCTGAGTGTATTTATGCTCACACATGCATGCCTACGCTGTTCTAAAAGGAATGTAAGCTGTCCTCGTCCTTTGCACACACCTGCAGACATATGTTCACACTTTTGACTCAGGTTTTCCAGATCTCTTTTACAGCTAGAACCAGGCACAACACTTTAGAGTGCTGAGCTAAAAAAAAAAAAAAAATGAAGTTAATCAGAAATAGCTGTTTGAATGCTACTTAATCCTTTCAAGAAGTCTTTCTTTTCTGTTGGCCAAAATGAAATCTTAATAGTACTGAGTAGAAATCTCTTGGCATAGTTATCTTTTACACAGTTAAGAATTGTTATAATTAATAACTCTAAAGCTCTGTCCACACAGTTCTTGAGAAAGACTGAAGATACAGAAACAAAATCTCCTTGATTGTATACTACCTCAGAGCCGTCAGTGTAGCTCTATAGCTTGGAAGACCCTAAAATGAACAGACGGGCAGAGGGGATGGTTTGTTGGTTCCAGTCAGTGATTTGCATACTGTTTTCATCCTACTGCTGACTTCTGGTTACTTGTATAATCCTCATGGATTTATACCATCATCCTTAGTCACAAGCTTCAAAATACTGTAACTGCAATTAGATTTGATAAAAAGAATGGCTCCTTAGGATTCAGGACCATGGGTTGTAACAGGATGGGTTATAATACATAAAATGTAGAAAATTTCTGCTGTCTTGTTTTCAGCATGTTTTAGTTAATTTAAACCATTATAACCTTAGTAATCTGGCCTGGGTAATTTCTGAAAAACAGAAATGTATTTCTTCCAGTTCTGGAAGCTGGAAGTTATAGATAGAGGTATTTAGTGTGGTCAGTTTCTGGGGAAGGCCCCTTTCTGAGTTACAGATTTTGAATTCTCACAAGCTCTCTTGGGACTTTTATAAAGACACAAACCCCATTTGTGAGAGCTATAGCCTCCTGACCTCATGTAATTCTAATTAACTCCCAAAGAACTATCCTAATACCATCACCTAAACAGGTAGGGTTTTACACATGAACTTTTGAGACAAAAGCATTCAGTCAATAACACAGCCATTTTTGAGGTGGTCTTTAACTGTCTCATCCTTAGCTGTATCTGATTATGGGCTCTTTGTTTCAGCTTTACCTGCTTGTTTTCAGTTTTTCTCCATACTAGTCCACATTCTCACATGTCTGTGCATTCACATCATGTTAGGGAGTGGTGTTTCTTTCCTATTTCTGATGTGCTATGGTTGTGGAGGATCTTCCACTAGAGTAACATCCTGACTTCTCTCTCTGTGTCCTCATACCTCCGCCTCCAAATACTATTGCCCTGGGGAGTGGGACCCCAATATACGAAACTGGATGGGACACAAATCTTCAGTCTATAACTGCTTATCTCTGCTGTCATTTTGAAATTATTTCTCTATTGATTCTTATTTTAGGGGAACAAGGTTCTATTTCTTGAGAGCACATGAATCTACAAGTCACGTATGACCTCCTTCCCCTGCTATACCTTTGCCCTTCTTTCTAGCTTTTTAAAAACTCAGCTTAGTCATTGCACCTTGGATTCTTTCTTTTTTTTTTTTTTTAATTCTGTTCATGAGTAGCATCACAAGTATGCTTTCTGCAGATTATTTCCCTCTCTTTCTCTCCCCAAGCAGGGTAAAAACTCCTCGGGTGCAGCAACTCACTGGTTTATCTTTGCTTTTCCTTACTGAGCACCTTACTGAGTGCAGTAGGTACTCCGTGAAGGCATATGGAATGGGATACATGAATTATGAGAAGATCCAAGATAAAATTTTAATCCACCAAAATTGATTTGTGCCAGTTAAGTCCTGTGGTCACAAGGAAAATTCATAAGTGTGTTTTCTCAAGAGACTTTGTCTTTCCACTTTCCTTTCTTAAACTACTTCATGTATACTGCAGTTATGCAGATGCAATTCCAGGGCTGTTTTTCTAAAGCTTACTCAGCTTCCACCTCCATATGTCCTGGAAGCATTTGCACATTGGCTACTGTGTTTCTTTACCAGTGTAATTATTTTGGCTGGTGTATCCAGGAGGATAAAGATGAGGGTAAATTTGTGTACCCGCTGGGAGAGTGAGTGTTTGCATTTGAGGCTTAGTGACAGAATATAAGGGATGAGGGATCAAAAGTCTGATATACATTTCATGGCTTTGGCTGAAAATAAATCTGCAGGTCTACAGTAATAAACCAGTTCATTTGAAGTCAATGATTTTGAGATGAGAGGCAGAGTAGCAACCAGTGATTGACTCAGCAGGGAGCAGATCAGGCCTTAAATCAGAGGGCAGCCTTCATCCTTGTTTCCTATGGACAGGGGTGCCTGCATTCATCACCTGCTTTTTCCCACCTTGCACATGAGTGACACCTATTTATTGTCCAGGGTAGCATCTTTTCATGCATATCCATTCTGTCCTCCTTAACAGCTTGTAAGCACCTCTGGACTAGTGTGACAGCAGTGATACCCTTCTTGGTAACTTGGTCAGTCTGTTGTAACAGTGCCTTTTATCTGGTTAACACTCATAGAAAGTTTGGAGATTGATACTTTATAATACAGCAAAATTAACTTTCAACATTGTCTTGGTTACTTTCCTCTCGTGGCTGAGACAAAATACCCAACGTCCAGAATTAAGGAAGGAAAGGTTTATTTAGCTTACAGTTTGTGGAGGTTTCAGTCCATACTTGGCTGGCTCCAAGGCAGAAGGTAGCAAAGCAACAAGAGCAAAGGGGGGAATGGCAGCCGAACAGCAAACAGCCAGAGCAAACAAGAGGAATGGCAGCAAGCAGCTTCTTTTTCCCTGCCTTACTTTGTAAACAGGCTACCCCCACCTAAGGGGCGTGCAGCTCTCACACAATCTCCATGCCCTCCTCTTCCACAGGCTCAGGATGTATACAAAGTAAGTATCCTGGCTTCCTGCTGAGTCACTTAGCCAAACCTCTAGACTCCCCAAGTTGACACAATGTTTCAACCATAACAAACATGTATAAAAATTAAAATAGAGGCAAATTCCAAAGGCAATGGAAACCATTAACTATTTTCTGTTTCCACGTTCTCCCTCTAACTTCTCTATTATGCCAGATATTTTTCCTCCAGTTTACTAAAAAGGTTACTGTACCTGCAGATCAAGTAACTGAAATCCTAGACTGTTTTAATGACTCCTGGGATCAATATTGATAAATACTGTGTCACGTCTGAGTTCTGGGAGAAAAGAAATATTTTAGCTTCAAAAACTGTTAAACCGAGACAGGTGTAACATGTTTACAAGGGATATGACATTATAAACTCAGCCAAAACAGCCCATCCAGATGTGCAGTGATCTGTGTCCCTGAACTCAGAGAACTCTGTCACAAGTTTTATGGGTAATTTTTGTTTGTGAGTGTTTAGACACCTTAGCAGCCAGCTGGAATGGGGCCAATATCAGTAACAACACACAGATGAAAAACCATTATCTAATCAGCTCCCATCAAACCAGCCAGTGGTAAAACAGTGCTTCCTCGAAACACTTATTACAGATAACATTTTGGTTGTTAAATTTATGAAGTGTGAAGTTATATAACTTCTTTTCTGAAAAAGTCAAGGCTGCATTTTCATGCACACATCCACCCACAATCGTAGTTCGGCCGTGGAAACGCTAATAAGGTTGCTGACAAAAATAAATTACACAAATTGTATTTAGCAATTTTCAGCACTCACTGGGAAAGTCCACGCAGGAGGCATGGCCTTGCCAATTTTAAAAAATGTTATCCTGAATAATTAGCAGAGTGTGTTGACGAAGGCGTCAGTGTGAACGGAGGCAGTGTGCTTTATCTACTGGCATATACGAGACATCTTTCTGAACCCAAAGTTTTGTTAATTTAACATGTTGTCTTATCATAAATACTTATGGTAAATTTCATAAACACGGCACACATGATGGCGTATCTTAATGGGCAAATGCCGCTCTTTCCAGTATTTAAATGGTAAAGTGGCTACTATCAGTTTCTGTCCTCACCAGGATAAAACTGAATTTTCCAGGTTCTTCTTATTCTCAGTCTAACTGGATTCAGGGTATGGACAGCACAACCCTCAACACATACACACTTGAGCTTAGACAGGTGGGTTCTTTGGCCATTAGCTGCATAAGCGGCGATTACTTGGGCTACACTAGATATACACTCAGGAGAAATTCCTGAAGAAACAGTGTCCTCGGAGATTCAGTATTATTTATTGCGTTATTTTAGTGTCACAGTCAACTCTTGACTTTAGAAGTTTCAGAATAGAAAAGATTTTGAGTGAGATACATGATTTTAATTGACATCTTAATTTATGTGACAATCCTCACAAAAGTCACAAACAGCCACGTAACACAAATCCAAGTCACTTTCTACACTGGAAGACTCCTTTGCTTTCTCTGAAGCACTTGGCCTTGACTTTGGACCTCCCCATACCTCCCTTGAGCATTTCTGCTGTTTTCCAACTTTACAAGGGTCTCTTCCTTCATTTCTTTAATGTGGAAGCTTCCTAAATTGTGTCTTTGTTCTCTTGTTTTAGGTGTGCACTGGTAATTTCATCTTCTCTCATGGCTCCAGTTAGGGTTTGTGGTAAATAGCTTGTCAGTTGGTAACCTACCTCCTGAATTTCTGCAGCACAGTCTGCTGTCCGTATGCACTTGAAGTGCTTTATTCTCCACTCAGTGTGCTGGAAACCAACTGAACATCTTTTCCTACAGACTTGCTTCTTGTTCTCTTTTTCATTCTTGTTAATTTCAGCATCATTATGACAGTCATGAGATCAAACCCTCGAACTTTAGCCTGGTTCTTTTGCCTCGGTATCTAAGGATTCACCAAATTCTACAATTTCCTTTTTATTCACATGCCTTTTGTCCCTTCATTTCTCATTCCAACCCTCAGGCCATATTTTTAATTATCTCTTTCATAGAAAGTTAACACAACTTCTGAACAGGCATCCAAGTCTCACGTTAGACCTCAATTCATTTTCAAAAGTGCCTTCAAATTTATTTGCAAAAAATTCTTTTTAAAAATTATAACCTCACTGTTCCAAAGGTCATTTGTTTCAGCCACTAAATATATATTGAGTAGAATTACCGTAGGACTCGGCAATGCCTCTGCAGGGTACAGAGGCAAAGACAATGAATTCTGCGGCTAGTAGAGATAACTGTGTGCTCATGTTCATTGTAGCTGCATTTGTAATAGGCAAGACATGGAAACAACCTAAGGGTACACTGGTGAAGGATAGGTAAAGGTACTGCAAAGCACAGACTGAAACATTATTCAGCCTTGGAAGATGAAAAGGTCCTACCATTTATGACAAACTGGATGAAATTTATGCTGGGAATTAAGTGAGACACATACACAAAATAGTGTATGATAACACTGTGATGGTGGTTAGTGGGAGTGGGAAGGGGGTGGAAATGGAAAGACATGAGTCAAACAGTGAATATGTCTAGAGGTCAAGTGTGCTGTACCAGATAATAGTACTTGCTTAGATAATGAAAATTTGCTAGTAGAGTAGCCTAGGTGTTTCAACCTGCCCCACATACAGCAGTGTAGACATACACACAGAAGTCATTAGGGAAGGTATAGGTGTTTATTTGCTTGCTTAGAGTAATTATTTTACTATGTGTAGTAAAACATCATGTGCAGTAAACAAACAAAGTTTTTACTATGTTCTTGTGACTCTCATAAATTCTGGATTTGAAATGTGCTTTGTATAATAATAGAAAAAGTATTTTCATATCTCTAGGTTAGCTTTTCAGAATTCCTTCCCTCCCTACATTCTAAAATTTCTTACCATTTTCAAAACCTAGATAAAACAGCATCTGCATTGAGTTTCTTCATCACATCTAATTACATTTTCTTCATATTGTCTTGTATTATATATTTTGAGTAATTATTTGGAGATTAATTATTTGATAGTTTTTCACCTTTGCTAATTGTAACTGTATTGGATCATTAATATTTGGTCTTATATTTTCATTTGGTTGTCCACAGCCTGAGGATAGTGATTAGATCTTAACCCTCTTCAGATCCTCATAGTGTATTGCTATTAGGAATTCAAAAACAAATAGTACAAGTGATAAGTAATATTAGGCACAGTGATAAGTAATATTATTTATGAGAAAAATAAGTTAAATGTCTTTTTCTAGGGTAGTTTAAACTCAAAACTGACATAAAACAGTTTGAAATATTTCTATACAGTTTATTTTCATGTATGCATTTCAACCTTGTATCCTACTCAAAATTTATCCTTGCAATTTCTAAATCTCATTTATCTTTAACAGTTCCCAGAAGAATTATTGCTAAAAATGAGATCCAGTGTGGTCTCCTGAGAGGTGAATTACATTCTTCAAAATAATTTCACCACAATACATTTTCTGACTCCGAAAATTTTGATTTTTGTCAGTTTGGTCTCAAGGCAAACCTTGAATGTTAATGTAAAGTAATAAAATATGTTGCTAGTGATATAAAAATCCCATTAGATAATATTCTATATTTATGTTGAATAATGAGCTAATTCAAAAGTTTAATAGAATAAAGTATTTTTTTTAGAAAAATGCCTATGGTGATTGCATAGTTTGCCACTGCTATAATAACAGATTACCAGAGACTTAGTCAATTCAAAAACCCAAATTTATGTGCTCTTCTAGCTGTGTACCTCAGAAGTTCAACGTGAGTCTCCCTATGCTAAACTGAAAACATCTGAAGGTTCAGTTCCTTCCTGGAGAACCTAAGGGAGAGTATTTTTCTTGCCCTTTCCTGCTTCTGGAGACCACTGACATTCCTTGATCTCCTTCCTGTCCATCTTCAAAACCAGCAGTGTCTGGGGCCAAGTCCTTCTCCCTGTGTTTATTTTCTATAGTCCCCTCTCTTTTGACCATACACAAAAAGATAGTTTAATTTTAAGGTCTCTTATGTTTATATCGGGTCAACCTAGATCATCCAAGTACTCCTGTCATTGCAGGTTCCTTAACTACTCACATTGGCAAGGTCTTTCTTTTCTTCCATATGAAGTAATATACTTATAAATTCCAGGGATGAAGAGATGGATATTTCTGAGGCGTCAATATTCTATTTCTTATTGTGAACTATTTTATACATCTATAATATTTAGTCCATTTTCAATTAAAATTTTAATATTATTAGTAATGGTTCTATGTTTCCTACAATTATAAAATCATAGAATTTGAAACGGTCATAGAGGTCATCTGAGAGCAGCCTCTGAGGTCCTTATCTTTGGGTATTCACACCTTTCCACTGTCCCCACTGTGTACTTTCTGAGACTGAGTCATAGAGAACATTGTAGCTTTTGCCTTCACTTCTAACACTGGGGGAGATTAGCTGACATGTAGCAAGGACCCTCAAGCAAGGACCCTTAAGAAGAGGCTCTTGGGAGAGGAGTCAGGTCTCCCACCAGCAATTGGCACCATTTTAATGGTCCTGTGAGTGAACTCCCTTGGCAAGGAACCCTTCAGTCTCAGTGAAGCTATGAGATGACAGTTCTGGCTGACACCTAGACTGTAAGTGCATGACAGGCTCTGGGTCAGAATCTCCAAGGCTCTCAAATTCCTGACCCATGGAAGCTGTAAGAGGTAAGAAATAGTCATTGCTTTCTGGATCACAATTTGAGAGGATTCCTACCAGAGCAATATGTGACTAATGTATCATCTAATCTACCATGTCCAACGTGCGTCCTGAGAAGCACTAATTCTGTTATACACTATTTTAAGCAATACCCTTTATTCTAATAATTTTAAGACTACTATATATTCTGTGCCTACTCTTGGCTGACTAAGATATGCATTAGCCATAAATAAAGTTCAAAATGTCTAATCCTCCAAGCTAAATTTATTTGACAGTAGACCAACCCCTGCCATTACTACTTCTGCCCCCCACTTTTGGCCTAAAGAAAAACTTCTGCAACATTTGATTTAACCTAATTATGCTGTTTAGAAAGTGAGAAATTAGGTGGTAAGGAAGTTGTAGTTTTCTCAAAGTTTCTTGATTAAGGTAGCAAACATTAGCTTATAGAATAATGAAACTAATACTCAGGCTCCCTGGGTCCTATGTCCTTTAAAATTGAGGATCAAAGTGTGCCTTAGGGCCATGTGTGAGTAAATGCTCTGTACCATCAGGGAGCCATATCTATTTCCCTTTCACTCACTTCTGCCCTCTCACTCTCCCATCAGAGTGTTTTTGATGGAAATTTTAATACAAACATAAATATCTTTAGGAGGAAAATTATTACTTTATCTGTTGCTTGTAATTTAAGATGAAGAAAACACTTAAAGTTTAATAGAAAAATATGTAATAAATGAGGAGCTTATCAGAGGAACACAATACTTTTTTCTTCTTTAGAGGTTCCCTTCTGTATTTTAGGGGTTACACTTTGATGTTTCTCTGGCCACATTCTTCCTGTGGGGTGAGAAGTCTGCAGGGGCTAAAGACACTTTCCCACCAAAATGTGGCTAAATTCACATTCTGCTTTAAGACCAGTTCAGGTCCTGACATCCCATAGTTCTTTTTTCATAGGACTCTGAGCCTGTCTTCATCTCTGGAACAAGCATCTTCCATGAGGCTATCCTTCTAAGGCAAACTGTGCCTCAATACATAAGGTGGTCCTAAGAGTGTCCAAGAAATACAACTGCTTCATTTTTTTGAAGGGGATAGAATGTAGACAAATCCTCAGGGCCCCTCACAGTATAGGTTGGAGCTGAAATTGGAAAGAGAAGGAAAATTTCTTGAGAGCTGGCACCTTGAGAGCTTGTTTACTGGAGTCTTAGAATTTAGACACTTGAGTCTGCATATTTTGAACTAAAAGTAAGCCTGCCAAGTTATTATGTCAAGATAATATATTTGTCAAAGTAAGTGGATAAAACAAAGTTTTTTCAATAGTTTTTTATTTGGAAACACAACTTTTAAACATTTACACACATGGCATTTGAATAACCATTTGTACTCTTTTTCTCTGCCCAGCAGCTTTCCTGGCAGGCTGGCCAAGCACCCATGTGGGCGTACACATAGGCACGCACTTGTGGAAGGGATGGGTACACAGTGAGTAAGGAAGCGGTGTGCAGTGGGCTCTAATGAAAATCAATTTTCCAGCTTTGCTTCTGGTCTTGAACCTTTCATTCCTCTGATAGTTTCTAGGATGATTTAAAAATAATTAATGCCTACAGATACACTCATCAGCAGTTAAATTCTTGGGTTGGGGTTCTCAGTTTAGTCAGATTCTAAGAAGCCTAAATGCAGACATATTTCAGTTAACAATCTCTTTTGTCCATAATTCCCTAGCCCAGTATTTATAAAATGTATTTCTAGGACCAGAAATAGCATTACTTAGGACTAGCCATTCTTCTGCCCCACAACCTACCCTACAACCTTGGGCTAGGCCAGCCCAAACTGCTGTTTAGCAAGCCTTCCAAGTGATTCTTGAGAAGTTGTCTCTAAGGCTTGGTAACCATAATCTTAGCTTGTATTGACTTCTTGATGGAGTTGATCAAACAAATAGGACTCAAAATTTTCTTTCCTCCAGGCTCTATTGCATTAACAGACATCATACAAATACTATTGAGAAAAATGACACTTTTTTATAACGCAAACAAAGAGAGATTTTGCTTTGAGTTCTTCCTACAAATAATACATAATTGTATTTTAGATGTTATGGTAATTGCTAAATCTTGTCTTGGCGGTCCCTTTAGATAATGCTATCTTTCTTTTGAATTTCCTTATTTTTATATTCAGCAGTGGCTCCAAGATGCAGTTTTTGATATTGCTGGTTTCCATGCCAAAACCCTTGAGAGGTGCCTCACCAAGGGCTAAAATGTCATAAAATCGAATCAATAAATTAAGTTAATTCTGAGCTTCAGAGTTGGAGGGCAAAAGAGAAAAACACAACTTTTTTCCTGCGTGTAGTTTAATTTCCAGAAGGAAAATTAATCTGCTGCTTGTTTTATTTTTCCTATTTTGTTTTTCTAGTTTGATCAAATTCTCTGATCACAGTAGCAATGCAAATCTACTGATCTACTCTGATATTTACTGTGAATTGAGTAATAGAAAATTGTTTTTATCTAGTGGCAAGAAAAGAGAGTAGAGAATTAATTACATTAATCTCTGAATTTTAAAGTTGGGTTAACATTTATTAACTTACTGATGTTTAATATAATTTCACTTTATGTCTGTTTACAAATAAAGTGAGTTTATATACAACAAAGGACACCAAGAAAGGATTGTTATAGTTTGGATAGTTTACACCAAAGTCCCATGTGTTGAAGGCTTGGACCCAAGCCCATTGGTGTTACTGAGAGGCAGGGCCCAGTGAGGGGAAGCTAGGTCACTGATGGTGTGCCCTTGAAGAGGATATTGGCACCATGACCCATTTCTTTCTCTCTTTCTCTCTCTTGCTTCCTTGATGCCACAATGTGAATAGACTTCCTTTATGTCATGCTTCCTGCCATGATATACTGTGCCACCATAAGGCCAAAGGAACAGGGCCAACTGACCATGGACTGAAACCTCTGAAACTGTAAGCTGAAATAAATCTTACTCCTTTTAAGTTCATTATTTTAGATACTTTGTGACAGTTATGGAAAGCTAACTGACATAAGAATCATGTATGCAACTCTTCTGGGATCAAAGGTGATGTGTCATGGGACAATTCTTGCAACCTGATCCTTGGTCTTCTTCCTTGCCTTATTCATCTGCTGTCTCATGTAGATATTGTAGCTGATGCCATTGCTTATTCAGGTGAATGTGAAATGAAGCTGATCCTGATCTATATAACTGTTAATCCTCCTGTGGGAGTTGCTAATCTGAGAAACCATTTCTCTCACTAAACAAGAGTACTTTTTTGCTAAAGGACTAAACATTCAGTGAGTAAAGTTGAATGGGGTATGGTTACACTCAGTGGCTTGTTTTTTATAATTATTCTTATGCATGCTCTAGGTCTATGTTTTGTTGCTACATATGTATTTTAAAAATCAAGCTTACTCATCTCCGTTGTGTTTCTACAATTGTCTAATATTTTTCTATTTTTAGTGTAAATTAAGTCAATTAATTTAAGATAACTAACAGTGAAGCTTACTTGAGTAACATTGAAAATTGTGCAACAACCCTGACCAAAGCCACACTGAGCCCTGGACAGCTTCAGGAAGC
This sequence comes from Chinchilla lanigera, assembly GCF_000276665.1. Lineage (NCBI taxonomy): Eukaryota > Metazoa > Chordata > Mammalia > Rodentia > Chinchillidae > Chinchilla > Chinchilla lanigera. The sequence goes on from NW_004955428.1 coordinate 5,105,903, forward strand.
TCTATGAGCTCTGTCCTGAACCCTCACCAGTGCAGAAGCCACCCTGAGCCTCAGACAGTTTTGGGAAACTCTTTGAGCCATACTTCACACCCTCTCCCTTGCAAAAGCCAAACCAACCCCTGGACAGCTTCAGGAAACTCTGTGAGCCAGGCCTTGCACCCCAACCATTGTGATAGTGAACCTGAGCTCTGGTGAGCTCCAGGAGCCTCTGTGCAGTGCCCCTGTACACCATACCATTGTGGGAGTGATGCTGAGTCCTGGGAAACTACAGTGCCTCCTCCACCCCTCCATTATCACAGGAGTAATGCTGAGCACTGGTGAACTTTGGGAGCTTTGAAAATGTCAAAATGAAGGAACAAAATGCAATCTCAGACCTCCAGCCCACCCAGAATAAGTCCAAGAGACACTGAAATAGAAGAACTTGGAAGTCACACACTTGAGATTTCTGAAACAATAGTAACTGATGTAAAGAAACAACTCCATCAGGCCATAGAAGAAATCAGATCAGAAATAATCTCTCATTAAAAAAAAAAATGACAACAATAATGAAAGAATTGCTTAGAATGTCTAAACAAGACATAAACAAAAAGATAGAGGAGTATAGAAAAATGATGGAAGCATTGAATAAACAATATAGGAAAGAATTAGAATGCATGATACAGATCCAAACAGATATTCAGGAAGTTTAAAAATTCCATTGAAAGCTGCAAAACTGCTTAAACAAAACTGAAGATAGACCTTTAGAGCTTGAAAACAACATTGCATCTAGTGATCATGAAAGGGAAGATCTCTTAAAAATAACAAGAAAACAGGAAATAACAATTCAACAGCTGCAAGATGAGGCAAAAAAACTCAATATAAGACTGATAGGCATTAACAAAACACCAGGAGTAAACATGGATGACATAAAAAGACTATTTGCAGAAGTAATAGCGGAAAATTTCCCAAGCATGGGAGAAGAATCTGACATACAAGTAAGTGATGTATATAGAACTCCAATTAGCCATAACCAAAATAAATCTACACCTAGACATATAATAATTAAAATCCCAGAAATTCAACAAAAGAACAGAAAACTAAAAGCCATGAGAGAAAAGAAACAGATCATTTATAAAGGAAAGCCCATCAGAATCACAGCAGATTTCTCAACACAAACCATCAAGTCAAGAAGAGCTTGAAGTGAAGTATTTCAGGCCCTGAAAGAACACAGCTTCCAACCCAGATTGATGTACCCTGCAAAACTATCACTCAAAATTAATGGAGAAATAGGATACTTCCATGACAAAGAACAACTGAAGAAATTCATGACCACCAAACTGGCCTTACGAAGAGTAGTACTGCAAAGTATTCTAGAAAGAGATAAAAAGAACCACAACTTGAAGAACAACAATACAAAGGAATCCACAAGCACAGCAAGGAATTAAACAGAAGGTAAAAGTAGGGAACCAATAGCAGGAAAATAACATGATAAAGATAAGCCAATATATATCAGTTATACCATCAATGTAAATGGCCTTAATTCACCAATCAAAAGAGGGAGACTGGCAGAGTGGATCAAGAAACAAAATCCAACAATATGCTGTACACAAGAAATGCATTTAATTCAAAAGGAAATTCATAGACTAAAAGTTGGAGGATTGAAAACAATACTCCATGTGACAGGAACCCAGAAAACAAGCAAGGGTAGCTACTCTGTTTGCAGACAATGTGAACTTCAAACCAAGAATAATCAAAAGAGATAAAGAAGGTCATTAGGGGAAAACTGCAAAAGGAAGAGATAACAATCATAAATATATATGCAGTAAATATGGGAGCACCCAGCTATATAAGAAAAATATTAACAGACATAAAAAATCAAATAAACAATAATGCAATTGTAATGCAGGACTTTAACACCCCATTGTCACAAAGAAACAGACCAGCTAGTCAAAAAATCAACAAAGAAAAAATAGAATTACAGCAAATCTGTGAGCAAATGGAATTAGTAGACCTTACAGACTACTCCATTCAACTACAGCAGAATACACATTCTTCTCAGCCCAAAATAGACGATGTACTAGCACATAGAACATGCTTAAGTAAATGCAAAGAATTGAAATTATTTGACACATATTATCTGACCATAGTGCAATAAAATTAGGAATTATTGACAAAAGAAATCACGAAAACTCCATAAACACATGGAAATGAAATAACACCCTACTGAACAAGCAATGGGTCACAGATGAAATTAAAGAAAGAATTAAACAATATTTACAATCAAGCAAAAATGCAGATACAACTTACCAGAACCTGTAGGATGTGATGAAAGCAGTCCTAAGAGGGAAAATTAGAGCAGTGAATTTCCACATCAGGAAAATTGAACATGCGCAAGTAAACAACCCTATGCTGCAACTCAAGCTTCTGGAAAAAGAAGAGCAAATTAAGCCCAAAGAAGGCAGGAAATTATAAAGATCAGAGTAGAAATTAATGCAATGGAAACTAAGAAAACAATACAAAGAATTAATGAATCAGAGTTGGTTCTTTGAAAGAATAGATAATATTGATAAGTCCCTAGCCAACCTTATTTAAAAAGGGAAGGAAAAAGCTGAAATTCTTGCAATAAGGAATGAAAAGAGTGAAATCACTACCGATCCTATAGAAATCAGAAGATCATCAATAACTACTTTGAAAATCTTTACTGTTATAAGACAGAAAACACAGAAGAAATGGACAAATCCCTTAATACATATGAATTACCAAAGCTGAATAAAGAAGATATAAAAATCCTGAATAACCCAATATCAGTCAATGAAATTGTAATGTAATTAAAATCTTACCCTTGAAGAAAAACCCAGGTCCTGATACATTCACTGCTGAATTCTATGAGAAATTTAGAGAAGATTTAATGCCAATTCTTCTCAAACTCTTTAATGAAATATAAAGGGAAGCATTTCTCCCTACCTCATTCCTGGAGGCAAGTATTACCCTGATACCAAAGCCAGAGAAAGACCCAACCAAAAAAGAAAACTACAGGCCAGTCTCTCTAATGAATATAGACGTAAAAATCCTCAGTGAAATACTAGCAAACAGAATGTAGCAAGTCATCAAGAAGATTATATACCATGACCAAGTGGGATTCATCCCAGGAATGCAGGGATAGTTCAATGCATGCAAATCAATAAATGTAATATACCATAACAACAGAAACAAAGACAAAAATAACATAATCATCTCAATAGACATAGAAAAAGCTTTTGACAGAGTCCAACACTCATTCATGATAAAAACCCTAAAGAAAATAGGAATAGATGGTCTTTACTTTACTCTGATAAAAACCATCTATGACACACCAACAGCCAACATCATACTAAATGGACAAAAACTGAAAGTTTTCAATCTAAAATCAGGAACCAGACAAGGATGTCTACTGTTACCACTTCTATTCAATATAATTCTGGAAACATTAGCGAGAGCAGTTAGACAAGAGAGAGAAACAAAGGAATAAGGATGGGAAAGGAAGAAGTGAAATTATCATTATTCACAGATGACATGATACTCGACATAGAAGACCCCAAAAGTTCCACCAAAAGACTCCTAGGATTAATAACCAAATACAGTAGCATAGCTGGATGCAAAATCAGCACTCGAAAATCAATAGCATCCCTGTACACAAACCACAAACAGACTGAGAGAGAAATTAGGGAAGCCACACCTTACAAAATAGCATACAAAAAAATGAAATTCCTAGGAATTAATCTAACAAAGGAAATAAAAGATCTATACAGTGAAAATTACAGTACTCTGAAAAAAGAGATCGAGGATTTCTGAAAATGGAAAAATATCCCTTGCTCATGGATAGGAAGAACCCACACTGTGAAAATGCCCATACTCACAAAATTGTTGTACAGATCCAATGCAATGCTAATTAAAATACCATTAGTATACCTCACAGATCTAGAGAAAACATTCCTAAAATTCATCTGGAACCAAAAGAGACCTAGAATAGCAAAAGCAATCCTGGGCCACAGAGGAAAGGCAGGGGGCATCACAATCTCTGACTTGAAATTATATTACAAAGCTGCTGTGATAAAATCAGCATGGTACTGGCAAAAAAAAAACAGACTAGAGGATCAATGGGACATTCTAGAAGATGCAGACACAGCTATAGCCACATTCAGCCACCTTATCTTTGACAAAAGGGCCAAACATGTTCATTGGAAGAAAGGCAGACTCTTTTATAAATGATGCTGGAAAATTGGATTTCCACATGCTGAAGACTGAAATTAGACCCATGTCTATAACCATGCACTAAAATAAAGTTAAAATGAATCAAAGATCTAAATATTAAAACAGAATCACTAAATCTACTGGAGGAGAAAGTAGGAAATCTTAAATGCATCAGGGTAGGCAGAGAATTCATGAACAAAAACCAAACAGCATGGGAAATGCTTCAAAGAATCAACAACTAGGATCTCATCTTATTGAAAAGTTTTTGCACATCAGAAGAAATCACCAACAGAGTAAAAAGAAAACACACGAGTTGGAAAAAAATTTCAGCCAACTCTCCCTCAGACAAAGAACTTCTATTTAGAACATATAAAGAATTACAAAACCAGACTCCCCCAAATTAAGAAACCCAATAAAAAATGGGCCTCTGAGATGAATACACACTTCTCAGATGAAGAAATACAAATGGCAAATAAATACATGAAAAAAATGTTCAACCATCATTGGTCATTCAAGAAATGCAAATAAAAACAACACTGAGATTTCATCTCGTCCCAAAAAGAATGGTCATCATGAAGAAGTCAACTAATAACAAATACCAGGGGAGCTGTGGGGAAAATGTAATCCTTCTCCACTGTTGTTGGGAGTGTAGACTGGTATAACCACAATGGATATCAGTGTGGCAATTCCTCAGAAAACTAGGATAAGGGGTCCCATTGAACACAGCTATTCCTCTTCTGGTATTTTTCCAGAAAAATTGAAATACAATATAGTATCACTCAGGTATTAAAAAAAGATAAACCGGTGGCTTTTATAGGAAATTAGATGCAACTAGAGACCATACTCATAAGTGAAATAAATCAGACCCACATGTGTAAACACCATTTTGTCTCCCTAGTGTAAGAACCTAAAAAAATAAATAAAATTCCAAAAGTAAAATAGATTTTGTGGAAGGGAAATAAGTTACTCAAAGGGAATGAACTGGGATGAGGGAAAGGAGAAAAGAAAGAAAGAAGAAAGGGGAAAAATATACATGGTATTCAAGGATAGCTGGGATAATTGTACTGCTGATGTCTATTGGTTTATTGAAAGGAACAGTTAATCTTCAAATTTTTCTTTTTCTGACCAATTTTGCATGATTATCTGGGAATCTGAACAACTAATTTGAAGACAACAATATGCAATATAACAACCATTGTTGAATCCCTACTATATTGATTAGTGAAACTCTGAGTCGATTCTAATGTGTTTTTTATTATTTTTATTCTCTTTAATTGTTTGATCAGTCTTGTATTCTTACATCTGGTAATCTGAGCAACTTTGCTGAAGATAACAGTATGTAATATAACAACCATTGTTAA
>NW_004955428.1:5111757-5140076 GCF_000276665.1 Chinchilla lanigera
CAAACATTCGTCTTAAAAAAATAGGTTTACTATAAGTTTATTTTAGAGAAAGTAAACAGCAAACAAATGGATCTTTGAGATTTTACAGAAAAGAAAAGATACAGAAAATACAGTTGTGGGTGGAGAAAAATCTAAAGTATGTTAGTCAGAGAAATTTTTTTTGTATGTGTCAGGAATTGAATTCACAACCTTGCAAATGCCAGGCAGGCGCTGTGCCACTGAGGTATACCTCCATCCCAGGGAAAATTGTCTTGGTTTTCTGCTTAGAAAACCTTTCATATTGCAGTCTTTATTGACTCTAATGTTTTCTTCACATTTATATACTATTTTTCTCATTGAAATTAACATTTAAAATGACAGAATAAGAAAGGATAATTTGTATATCTCTCTCAGTCTGGTATAATTAAAATAATTCCATACCTTGATTCTACCCATCTTGAAAAGACTGAATCTTGACAACATTGTGTAATGTCATATGCCTTTGCTGTGCTAGACTCTAAGAAATGACCATAAAAAAAAGAACAAATAAGTCTGGGTTAGATGGAATTTTGGCTTTATATTTTTAACTGTTTAATCATGTCAGTAAGAATGTGACCAGAATGTTGTAACCTGACCAAAATATAGGCAATATTCTACTCAATAACAACATATTGAAAAACCTGTATCTTTCATTTCAATCCAAATATTGCTTAAGTATATAACAAATATTTATTATTTGCTTTCCATGGGCAAAGTATCTTTCTAGAGCTTTGATTACAAGCATGGATTTTAGAGATAAATTTTTTTTGCTCTGAAGTGGTTTATATCTCCTAGTAGTAGATAAAGCAAAACATACAGAATCAAATATAAGCTTATTTATAACCCTTTCACAATGAGAGTCTGGCACTATATACAAGTGCTAGTCCCTGGGGTACACTTGGTTAAGTTTTTTATAAATTCTAAATTCATACTTGAATATGAAATTTAATTAACCTGTCCTAAAAAATGGTAACAGAAACTGGTGAGATGAAGAAGTGGTAGCCACAGTTTTACTGAGATGCAAGGTTAATAAACTTACTCTTGCTAGATACAAAATAATTAGCTAACCTACATTGGGAAGGTCAGGCATTTTGTAATATCTCATAAATACAGAGAATATGGCTATAATTATAAAATAATACCATAATTTTGCACCTACAAGGTTAATTTTGTATTACTAAAGTAAATTGAGACCTTGGATGTCTCAACCTTGTATGATTTAATGTGCAATCATGGAACAATATTTTTAGCTTGGTCTTCAGCTACTCCTCGGAGGATACAGAAGAAGGATGTTGAGTGCATATTGATGTACTACCTGGACAGCTGGAGGTACCCTCCAGTGGGTAAGGACCATGAATGTGTTATAAAAGCAAAATGAAGGGACTGCAATTTGTATATCACAACAACATTTGTGAAACTCCAGACACCTACAGGAGATTAATCCTCACCTATCCTTCTGGGATAGTTCTATAGTATGCAGTTTTATTGCATTTTACAGGTGGGATAAATAACTAGCTTCAGGTTGGTAGCAGAGGAGAGAATAAAACAGAGCTCTTTTTTATTTCTTATCCCATAATTTAGGTACTGCTTTCCCTAAACAAATCAGTATATTCTGTCTTATGAAAAAGTCTCAAGTAGTTTCTAATGAGATCTTCTCTATTAGATTTTAGGGTTAGGCTGTTTCTTCCATGTCACTATAATGTCGGTCACACAGTAGGTGCTGCATACAGGACTTGGTATTTATTTTTAAACTTCTAACATTTTTATTTTGTGAGAGTAGCTGATGCTGACTGGAAAAATATGCAGCATCACAGCAGTGTTGATTCATGAGTTTCTTGTGACTAATACTGACTTCGGCATTGATAGGCCTGTGCCTCTATAACACATTTTTCTGACTTGGAACAACAAAGGTATAATTTTCTGACTTTTACAAATGAGAGGTGCTGTAGAATAAGCAAAAACTAGTTTCAACTCCTTCGAGGAACTTATTATGTAGATACATGTTATTATCAGCATAAATAATAATGATTTATTTTCTGAGGCATAATGCCAGGGAAGAAGTCATTTGGGTAGGCAAACATTTGTTAGGTGTATGGAGGTTTCATCAAACCCAGTCTCTATTCAGAGATAATAGATACCTAAATGAATTTTTCTTTTTCCTGAATTCACCTCAAGGTCTAGAAGCAAATACATTGTTAAAAACATCTGACAATAATAAGAAAAATTTTCTAAAATCTTTATAGTCTGCTAAATTTATAGCATGAATGCAAGTAGAAAATTACAATCCTTTGGAAAATTGAATTTGATTCTTTTTAATATATTCTTTCCTTCAAATGAGAAGTCCAACCCCAGATCTCTCAGACTTGTTAGTCTTGGGTTTTTATTAGATTTGAGATGTCTTGGTTTTGAGTGTAGCTTTTATATTTTTTGATCTTAGAAAAAAGGAAGTTGTCTGTCCCTTTTTGTAGACAGTATTATAAATCCAACTTTAGAAGACTAAAATAGCATCAGTAAATCACGTACTTCAGAGGTATTTTTAAGGCTTTATTAATGTTTGTTAATAAATGGGATGTGTCTAAATTATATTAATGAGCTGCACCTTAAGGAAATGAGATTCTGGGAAAGCTAGAACTAACAGGGGCACTCAATGACTTTCACATGTTTAAAGAATTAGTGCATTGAAGTGGACTGACATATTCCTGTTCAGTGTTGTTCCAGAAGGTTTACATGCAAATTTTAGGTGCAAGTTACAAGAAAGTAAACATTATTTCAACATATGGAAGGGATTTCTAGGAATGTTACCAAACACAAAACATTCACCCTCTGTTAGAAATACTTTGGAGAGTGTTCCTTAATCCATCCCCTTGGCTCTCAGGATGTCTCAACTCCAGAATTTTGGCATTTCCATCCTTACTGCAAAACACTGAAAGCAAAATTCATCTTTCTTACGTGGACATCACCTTCCTGTTCCTCAAAATTCATCAGCTAAAATGATATTCTCCTTAGCTCCAAGTAAAAAATGTTCAACCAGCTTCTCTCTTTGATATCTATCTTTGCTAAATCTCTATAACTCACTTGCCATTGGTATTTATAGGTTCTTATTTCTCAGTGGTTATGTTATTTTTTGTCATGCTCTACAAACTAATTAAGGCCTTCATCATTTTAGACCTATAATTATGATTTTCTTAACATTTACTTATCCATTCCTTAATCTGTGGCTTCCTGGTAGCACCACTTTTATTGTTTTACATTTTTCATTAAGAATATAACACTCTCTTGTCCCTGTTGTAGCTGAGCTTTTCTCATTCCATTACTTAAAATCTTATCTGCACCTTATCAGTACTTTTTCTTGCTAATTTCAACCATCAGGCAGCTCTTCCTCTTTCACTCCCAGAACCCAACACACTTCAACAAATAATAGGAGGAAATATAAGTGAACGCTGTATTTTTAATATTCTTCCAACACTTATTCCACCATGTGTTGGTTTGGGGCTTATTTTGCAAGGGGAACAATATAATACAGGATGCATACTTTATATGATTATTTATAATAGTCACCCAAAGAACAGTATACAAAAGAGTACAGGAAATCTGTCCACACACTAAGACCAAGGAATCCAGCTGAGGGCCTGGATCCCACAACAATGTCCTACATGAGTCGAGCTGAATACCCAGAGCTCATAAAAATGCCTCCCATGAATCCACCTGGAGGCCCAGAGCCCATAACAACATCTGATGCAGGCCTGTTTCACGGATCTCCTGGGAAGGTCCAAAGATCAGTGGTGGAATCTACAAAGTCTGTGCCAGCGGGATGAAGGACCTGTGTTAGCAGGCTGAGGGATCTGCACTGGAGCCAGGAAGTGATGCTCAGAAGAACCAGAGCTCCCCCAAAAGGTACCAGAGCCATCCTCAGCAACAGTGAGGTCCCGAGCCCCTCTGATGATCAGGATGGTTGAGTTCCTATCAGGGAACCCAATGCAGCAAGCTTTTCCAGGAGGCTGGCAGTGCACCATCTTCCCCTCTGGAACCAGGAAGCAATGCTCAAAGTGAGGACCAGAGCTCTCCAAAGTGAACTGAAGCCATTCTCAGTGCCAGCGAGGTCCCGAGCTCCTCAAAGGATGAAAACAGCCAAGTTCATCAGGAAAGCCAGCTCCCCACAGCCTCTCTCAGCTCCCAACCGCCTCCTTCTTCTTCTCCGGGTCTGCCTTTATGCTGTTGGCAACAGTCCTCAGGTGGGCCTCCCACACCCAGCACCACACTTACTCAGTTCAGCTGGGGATTATAAATTGACCACCAGTTATCAATCCACTACACACCATGACCTTCCTTTATTATGGAACTCCCTTAAAACTCACTGTTTGATCTATACCAAAAGAGCATCCACTCTTAAGAATAGTTATCCTCTAGTTTTCTTTAAATGTGTATATGTAAATCATAAATATCAACTTGGTAACTAGTTTTAAAACTATGTCTCTGTTTCATTTTGTATTTCAGCTTTCCATAGAGACTAAAGCAATGCATGCCAAGAAGTTACTAAATACACTTTACATTCCTATCAAATGAGAGAATCTAAAATTATATGTAGTACCAGTTAAATGGAGGGAAAGATATTTAAGGCATCTATGGGTATAAGTTCTTATACTGATTCTCTTTGAAGCAGGCATGAGTAGCAATAACATCTTTTCTCTTGGTCCATTTTGATGAGTACTAAGTATGCCATGGGCTATTAGCCCTCGACATATTTTGGGTTAAGTAAGATTTCTCACTGCACATAATTCTCATTTTGCAGGGAGAGAGCTTTAGGACTTATTACATCTGAAATACTATGAAGCACATCATCTTGACTTTGAATTTTTACAATGTACTCAAGATGAACCAGAGATTCTAGTGAATTTGATTCATGTCATCAGTTCATTTATTAGCAGATATGATGATGGAGTCATAAACCTGTCAACCCAGGTGGCACTAATGAACTCCTTTTGCGAACTTCCTCAGAAGGTGATATCTGAATTGAAGTGGGTACTGTTTCTTCAACTCCAAAAGGTGCAAGGCCTGCACTTGTAGGTGACAGATCTTGTCCTCAGCAGTGATTGACATGTCCTTTATATAATGCCATTCATTCTCAGAATTTTTATTTGAGATTCATCTACATCTCAATCTTAGTTTCCTATATTTATTGGCTGTTTTAGGCAAAGCCTTCTTCTATAGCAAACAGAGAGCTAGAAATAGCAAAAATAAATATGATTTATAGAAAGAACTTTTAATTTTTAATGTTTCAGCCTTTAAAGAATCTATCACAGACATACTGAGCCCAGAAATGACTGTCTCCACAACATTAAATAATTAGCAGCTCACCAGCATCATATTAACAACATCAACATCATGGATCATATAATTGAAAGTCTGCTGTGGAGGCTGACATTAATAATTATGGAAAAGGTTATTTAATTATAGATGAAAGAAATGCTATCAAGAAAATGCGTATTGTGCTGTGAGAGCATGGAACGGGGAACTAAAAAGTCTGTGGGGGAGGTGTTACGATTTGTGTCCAGATGTGCTTGCCAAGCCTCATGTATTCATAGGGCTTTTTCAGAGGTGCCTGGATCTACAGTGTGTGATGCTGGGATTAAGGGTGTGAGGTTAGTGTATCAGTCCACTGACTGGTTTAGCATAGTTCTGGCTAAGATTGAGGGTGCGAGTGCCACACCCACCCTACCAGTAGCTGTATACAGTATTAGGGACAGAAAGAGTCTTGTGCTCCTCAACCCCATTGCTTCTACCTTCTCCCCACCATGAATTGTTTCTCCTCTGTGAAGCCACCCTGCTCTGGGGCAACAGATTATGGACTGAAACCTCTACAAACTATGAGCTGGATAAACCTTTCCCCCTTTCACTCTGGGTGTCAAGTATTTTGTCTCAGCAATGAGGAAAGTAACTAAGACAGGAGGGTAGGGCTAGGAAATTCTCTGAAGAAGGGACATTTCAACTGGCACCAGAAGTCTGAGGAGATGAAGATAATAAAGGGTTAGTGGGAATGGAGGTTTAAGGCAAATCAAACAACATGTTCAGAGAAACGGAGCTGCTTAGCTCTTCAGAGAAAGGAAAAAAGGGACAAGTATACTTTGAATATAATGAGAAGGAAAAGGGAATTATTGTGTGATTCAGAAAGTGAGCAGAAGCCATGTCGTGAAAGGTCTTATCCGTGAAAATAAGCAGTTTGAATTTTATTCTAAGCCCTACTCTTGTGACATAATGTTTTTAAAGATTACTCTGAAAAGGGAAAAAAGTAGGAACCAAAGACCAGTTAGGAAGCTTTCACAGTTCTTCTGGAAAGACAGGATTGTACTTGAGTCAATTATGATGGAGAAAACAGAGAAAAGAAAACAGATTCAAGATATATTAGGGAGGTAGAACTTGGAAGAGAGAAGAGCTGTGCTTCAGTACGCACGGCAGACAAACTGCGAGAAGGGCACTTACCGAGGAGGAACGGTGGAGCAGAAGCCGGGTTTCCAGTTTAGGCGTGGCTGGGTTGAATCTTAATTGCCTGGAATGTGTGCGGGAGGAGAAAGTTTGGACAGTCAGGGAAGAGCTGCGAGAATGGGTCTGATAAGGGCGCAGGAGCTGAGCAACCCTTATTCTTCTTTCTAGAGTTGAGGTCAGTTTAGCATAACCTGAATACCCCAAACAGACAGATACAAACAAAAAATAAAAACTATCCACGCACAAATCGAGATCCAGAAACACAGGCAGATAGTATGGATCCAGTGTCCTCCTGTGAGTGCAGAGAAGGGAATGCATCCCATGACAAAGTTTCTGTAGCTCCACTGGAGTTCTGCAGCACTTCCCACAGGCTTTTTTACAGCAGTAGCTGCTGCGTCTCTTACCCTCCCTTCTACAACCTAATTCTCACCCCATCTTCCACAACAAATCCTTTATTTCTCCAAGTTCAGCTTTCCCTTGGGTCCTGTCACTTACAGATGGAGCCACTGTTGAGGCTTCTATGGCAAAACAAAGATCTGTATCAGAAGCTAACAGGTAAAGATGATGGACATGGGAAGGAGAAGAATGTAAATCATAAGTGTCTTTCCTGCACATAAATGTATTCATGGCTATGCAAAGAATAAGAGTGTAATTCTAACACTAAAGAGTTCAGAACTGGAGCAAGAGTGTAATTCTAACACTAAAGAGTTCAGAACTGAAGCATTACAGCAGCTATTGTCTAGTAATGCTGTGTGTAGGCGTTGAGGGTAGAAGGAAAATCAATAAACTTTAGAGCCTGTATACCAAAAGTCCAGAGTTTTAAAAAGAATTTGATGGCCAATTAATCAAATCTGTTAAAGACTCATTTGCATACTGCAGGTATGAGTGGTTAAATTTTCCTTAAAAAGAAACTTCCATGTATACTGTCACCCAAAGGAAAATTGGCAGTCCCTAATTTATGTCCCAAGGTCTGTATGAATTTCTTTTGCCTAGACACACAATATGATTTTTTTTCTATTTTATTTATTTCTTGTCAGAATGGGGGTTAGTCATATGAGTGGATAATCTTGTTTCCACAGGACTCACATGTTCCATATTTTCTTCAGATGATGGAAGATAGTTTAACTTTAAAGGTATTAAACTGAAAAGTGAGTCAGTAGCAAGACTAACTTCCATAGAGACAAATGGGTAAATTAAATGAGTCTTTAGTGGATGGTAAAAAATCCACATCTTGATAGGGAGTACATGATTCTTGAAGAAGTAATGATTTTAAACAGAAAGGCAAAGTAAATTAGATAGGACTCATTTAAATACCTTTAGTTTTCAGGAAGGGAAAATGGGCAATTAATTATACTTTGTATTAAAATTAGCATTTATTATGCCGTTTGGACTTGCTTTCTTTAAGTGATGAATTCAGAATTTCCTTACATTGCTAACAGGGCTCTCTTAATATTTCTCTTACTTCCTGCCTTCAGTCAAGAGAGAAACATTGGTAGATAAACTTATATCCTTTATCTTGGTATCTCTTCAACAAAACAGTAGTAGATTGTCTTTTGCCTTTCTTGTTCTGGTTCCAAATCTTATCATTGGAAATTTATGGCAATTGTCACAGAAGAAAGAGCAAAAGCCAAAAGGGCTGTAATGAGGACTGGGGGCAGACATAGGCACGGGGATGTGGCCCTTGGAAATTTACCGTTCACCGATTTTTGACTAACTTGGATCTAGCTGGAGGAGAAAACTGGAAACAGTAAAATATTACCCCCTACCCACCTTCAAAGAGCTGCAGATAGTTTTTGCTTTGAACAATAAATAATTCAATATAGGCAGCTAGCGTTTGCTTTGCTACACCCATGAGCTTCATAGAATGATTAAACGTTTTAATTATGTTTCTAGTCACTAACAGTGATTGCTCCTAGTTTCCTGCTGGTCTGCTTGGGATTGAGGATTAGAATGACAGTTTGTGGATTATGAGAATCAGGCTGGTCAGGGCAACGTGTCAGGGGGTTTCTTAAAGTCGGACTTGAGTTGATCTCAGACAAGGCCCAGGAAAGGAGTGGCATGTTTTGCTGTTTGGGGCAAGCAAAGCAAGGAGGGAAAGTGAGAAGAAGGAAGAGCACTGCTAGATGTCACCTGTCCCTCTCTGAGACTCCGTGCCCTTTCAAAGACAGGTTGTGCGAACTAAGCTTCCTTCCGCCAATCAAATTATGACAGTTTGCTAGACCCTGTGCCTCGTGATTTATCCCGGTAAAGAAACAGGTGGCTTCAAGGGAAAGGGCTGGGTGATTTGCCAGGCATTTGACAGCACCCCGCCCCCCACTGTGAAAGGCCAGTGACGCGGCAGAGGTGCTGAAGCTGCTTAAAGAATGGGAGATGTGCATCTTGGCGCTGAGGTAGCTGACAGTAAATCAGATTTGTTTTCCCCTCGGAGAGCGCAAAATGAACCTTGTCGTTATCAGGAAGAGAAATGAAATCTTTAAATATTTCTCAGTGTTTTGTCTTCTCTGCCTTTCTGGGTGATTTAACATAAAATTTCCCCAAAGTAGGGAGAGCAGGTATTATTTCATTTCCTTTCAAAGATAAACATCACAGTTTTCCCCTATAAATTACTTGAAAAGCCCCCACTTTGCGATTGTGGAGGTTGCGTAAGATCAATGGCGTTTTAAAGTAAAATATTATTAGCAAAAATGTGCTTTGTGTTCTGTCCCCTGCCAGTAGCACAGCGATAGCCGACTGTTTATGAGAAAATATCAGAGCGGCCAGAAGTTGCTTACAAATACTTTCAGGTGACTGTGCTGCCCAAGAGTTGTTTTTTTTTTTAGCTGAACTTTTGACTGCATTTTTCTTATATGAACTGTGCTTATCCATTTTCATGTTTTATAAACTCCTATTGGCTTTTCATCTTTTCCTCAGTGCTACTTAGTTAATGGTAATAAAACTTTGCAGACAGTTACAAAAATTTTATGACCCCTAAGATTTAAAATGTCATTTCAAAGAAAGAAAATCTTTTTTATTTTTATTATAGCATATGAATAATACATGCTCACTGTAGAAAAAAAATAAAGATATCAACAATAATAACAAACAGCCCCACGACCCAGAGAGAACCAGAATTAACATTCTTGTGTATGTCTCTATGGACTTTCTACATGAGTACATTCTATTTAACTTTGGATCTTTCATTCTCAGAGGTAGAGTATTAGAGAACGAAGCCTTGTGCATTTTTGTTCTTTGGTCTCAGGGTTCAAAACTGAATATTTAAATGAGTTTACTTGCAAGCTGTTTTCAGTGTTTTATTGCAGAAATGGTATCCATTTTTTTCTTCATTTCCATCCACTAAAAAAAAAAAAAAAAAAAAAGGGTGAACTGCCCAATACAACATAAGACATTCAGGTTATGTATGAAAAACAATTTCTTGATATCATTTATTACAGGAAAAACTGCCATACTGATCTTTAATACTTCACTACTTCCAACATAACGCCATGCAGCAATGATCCTATTTTTTGACTGGTTGATGAACCTGATTAAATGGTAAGCAGTGAAAGGTTCTCCCTCAATTCCTAACTGATACATACTGGATTAGAATGGACAAAGTTCTCAGTGGATTACAACCCAAGAAAATGTCATAAAGAATTCTAAGTAGTAGAACAGTAATGTCTTAGAAGGAGTAAAATTGTTTAATGCCTTTTTTCTGTTCCCTGTTTCTCTGTTTCCCATGTACTGTGCAAGGAAATAGATACTGGTATCCTTGTGGAAAGTTTAAGTTCAGGTTGAACAGAATTTTATGTGCAAGTGTCACATGCATTGTCATAACCCTCTTCATAATGAATTAGTAAGGCAACATCACCATGTCTCTATTATAGATTCAATAACAGAGTGATATTTGTTATTCAGTAGTATCTCCCATGGGTTAGGCATTGCACTAGTGATGAACATTACTGGAATTCATACACAAAATCCAAGTCTTCTTAAAGCTTATATTCCACCAGGGGAAATGGAAAATTAGTGAGATTAATAAATAGGTTATGTTGAATATATGAAGGTGAAAAATAAAGAGGGGGAAAGAGATAGAGAATGTTCTGAAAAAAGATTCGACTAGTTTCAAACCCAAGTATTCTGTTTTCGTATTTGGAGTATGGGGAGTGTTGTACCACATCTAAGGAACACTACCTCAGGAAGGTGACCAAGGCTCACAGGGATAGTGAAAGATCATGTTGATGTATACACCGTATGCTTGGGATGTGATGAGAATGTTCTTCCTCTTCCAAAGCTGTAACTCCAGTCTAGTCATAAGAAAAACACCAGACAAATCTCAGTTGAGGAATATTCTATACAATATCTGATCAGTCCTACTAAAAAGCATCCAGCATCACTGTTGTAGGGATGTGTGTGTTTCAGAGAAGCAGAAAAAAAACAACCAAAGAAACAGACATCCTCTAGAGATTCTAGAAAGAAGTCCTTTTGGTATCTTAATTTTAGCTCAATAAGACTTGGATAAGACTTATGACCCATTGATTTACAGAAAACCTCAAAAGATAATAGAGTCTCTGTGCAACCCATTCCCAACTTTCCCTACTTTTCTGGAGGATGATAAATTTATATTGTTTTAAACCACTAAGTTTGTGGCCATGTTTTACTGCAGCAAAAGAAAACTAATACAATCATCAAAAAGAAAAAAAATGTCCGAGAAACTGTCAGAACCAAAAAGAGTCTAAGGTCACTTATCCACTAAGTGTAATGAGGTCTTTTGGATGGTTCTTGGAACAGAAAGTAGAATATTAAGTTAAGAGCTAAGGACACTGGCAAGAGGTAGGGACTTTAATTATAATATATCAACATTAGTTCATTAACTGTGACAAATGTAACCTATGAAAGGGCAAAGTGAGCAACAGGAAAAGCTGGTTATGGG
The DNA here is from genome assembly GCF_000276665.1 of Chinchilla lanigera. Classification (NCBI taxonomy): domain Eukaryota; kingdom Metazoa; phylum Chordata; class Mammalia; order Rodentia; family Chinchillidae; genus Chinchilla; species Chinchilla lanigera. The sequence continues at coordinate 5,123,165 of NW_004955428.1, forward strand.
TTGAATGGGAGCTCTGTGTTATCCTTTAATTTTCTGTAAATCTAAAGCTAGTATAAAATATCTAACAGTAAGCAAAATGAATGTCCAAGGATCTAAACCACTACTAATGTGATGTTCCAGGGTTTGTAAGTGAAAATATCCAAATAGATTCTCCCAATAATTACTTTATTGAATATCTGTTGGGTGTTGGGGCAATGCAGAGAATATGAAAATGAATCTGTCAAGATCCCCTAGCTTTAAGGAACTCTGGGTGGCCAACCTGTTTGTGAGTTGTTGTAATGCAGTTGTAACCTGGAGGCTAAAGTTCAAAGGAACTTCCACTTGGGGGACATGGTGAAGTAGCATTTGTGCTCCATTTTGGAGAGTAACCAAGATTTACACGCACATCCTTGAAGAAGGAGAAGACTGATGAGCCACATTTTAGAAGAAATAACTAGAAAAGGAGGTGTTAAGAGAGAGCCCACGTAATTTAAGTGCTTTGAAGCCTGGGATTATGTCTGTCTTGCCCACCACTATATCCGCATTGTTTCTGAGAGAACACACAGCAGCTGCTCCCCAAGTACCTGTTGATTAGGTGGAGGAGAAATAGCCAAGAAATAAGATGTGAGGATCCTTAGTGTCAAATTACTGAACTTAGCTGCTTAAAGGTTTTAAGGAGAATAATATTATTTGGGTATTGTGAAGAGATGAATCTTGCTAGGGAAAAAAATTAAAAAAAAAAAAAAAGAAAGAAAACAAAAAGTATTACTGTGTAGTTGAAAAGGGAGAGGAAGGAAAATAATAAATCTATACAGGCAAGAAATTGCAATTAATTGTATTTATTTTCTAACAAAATCACTTGCCTGTTTTTTTTTTTGTTGTTGTTTTGTTTTGTTTGTTTGTTTTTCCGGTACCGGTACAACCTCGCACTTGCCAGGCAGGTGCTGTGCCTCTGAGTTAAATCCCCAGCCGCTACTTGTCTGTTTTTTATTAAATGTTTGATTTTCTTTATAGCAATTTAAAACTTTATAAAAAGCTGGTGATTTATAATGAAAATCACCACCATCCTGTTTGAGCTAACAGCGTGTACTTATTTCAGCTGTTTATTCTATATTGATCTCCTTATTTGTAAGTAGTAATTATCAAACATATTTATGGGTAGTTCTTGATTAAATTTTAGATAGTATCTTTTGCCTCTAATCTGAACAACAAGCATTTTACTTCTTACAGTAATCTATAATCCTCTACATTCACTCCCATAATTCCTTTCCTCATTCTTCTAATGTAGCCATGTTAACCATTTTTGTTGAATCAGTATTCAATGTTTACATGTTTATGATTATACAAACGTATGTATGGCTAAGCCATGTGTACTACTATGTTTATTGCATTTTCTTTCTTATACTTCTTTATTTCTGATGAAGGTAATGCTTGCTTTGTCTTTTGTTTACCTAGTTTTCTATAGCTCTTACAAGATGCTTGGATACACTAAAAAATCTGATAGTGTTTGTCCTCCTTTGCCAATCTGGAAAAAATTCTAAGTTAGTTCTCAGGATAATATATTATTATATCTAAGACATATTATCTTTCAAATTCCAAGATCCTTTTTTTGGTTTTGATTCTCCCAATTCTTGAATTTCATGTTTTCCTCTTTATTTCCCGGCTTTTCAGAAATATATCCTCCAAATAACTTACTATGATATCTGGAAAATGATATTTTAAAGAGATATATCTTCATGTTGGTGTTCAAATTAATACATATGTATATGTCTAGTCAAAAATCAGTTTTCCTCAGAATTTTGAAGACTATTCAGTTATTGAGTTTGATGCCTTTTTGATTTCTGATCCTTTCTATGCAGCATGTTTGTTATCTGTGGGTTTTTAGGTTTTTTTTAAAAATTTATGTTCTGAAACTTTAGGAGTGCGTGTCTCTGTGTGGGTATTTCTTTTTCATTTCCAAGGGTTTATTTTTTGTTCTATTTTCTTCCAGTTTTCTCTAGTTATAACTTCCAACAATTCAATTGAGCACAAATATTCCATACATTCAATCCACTTATGCTGTTTATTTTCTGAAGATTTCTAAAGGTGTGATGTTATACCATGGAGAAAACCTTTTACCTTTGAGACTATTAATTACAGCTTTGAGGAAAATTTATTCTGAGTTGGTTTTCTCATTGGTTTTATTTAGCCTTTCATGTCCTCAAATGTCTAATGATCCTAGACTTCCACTTAGTCTGACCTAAAGTTCTATGTGCAAGGGTGTGACATCTCTGTAGGGTGAGCAGATGGTGTTCCCACTGATTTCACAGGCACCCTCAAGTGTCAAAGAAGCTCAGAGGAAAATCCTCTCATCTCTGATGTTCTGCCCAGGAGGGGTGCTAAAAGCACAAATCTTGAATGTCCCTGAGTGGTCCATGTGTTGAAGGTTTTGTTCTCAGCCAAGAGTGGTATGGGGAGTTTCTTTAAAAGGTAGGGTGTATGGTAGGAAGTTAAGGCATGGGGGACATGAAGACAATATTGGGACTCTGGGCCCCTCCTCACTGTCTTTTTTCCCCCTACTATTTATATGTATGAGCCTCCTCTATCACATGCTCCCACCATGACATACCGTACTGCCACAGGCCCAAAGCATCAGAGTCAATGGACAAAGAAATATCATAGTTTGATAGTTCAGATAAGTTCAAATAAGGTCAAATTTTGCTGCCAAATGAATCTTTTAAGCATTTTTTAGCTTTCAGAAATTTTGGATTTAGAAGTTGAAAAAAAAGAAAGAAAGAAAGAAAGAAAGCAAGAAAGAAAAAGAAAGGATGGAAGAAAGAAAGAGATTGTTAAACCTTTATCTCTCTCTGGCCTTTGAAGAATGCCTGCAATTCCCATATTTTCTTGAATTTTTAATATGAATTTATATCTATCTTTTTGACTTCTTTTATAAGCTTAAGGTTCCTTTTTCCCCCCCACCTTGTTAAATCACCATTCATCTATTTGTTTTCCATCTTCCAAAATATGATTAATATATGTCTCCTGCTTTTGTAACTTCCACCATTGGGCTTGAGCACATATATCTTTATCTGTTTTATTCTTTTACTACTGTCTTAGTAGAATTTTAGGAATGGGCAGAGATACAGTGGACCCTCGAGTTATGACTGACCTGACATACGAACAACTTGGGTGATGACCAGAATTTTAGTTTTAACTTATGACCAGAGTATTGAGTTATGGCTTAGATGCTGGCTGCTTGTGCTTCCAGGTGGTGTCAGACACAGATTTAACCCTTAAAGAGTTCTGGAGGGAATATCACAGCATCCTTGCCTGTATGGAGTTAATTGAGAAATCCTGAGCCAATGTCCCTCTAGGACACTGAGATCTGCCTGTTTACAGGTGAGAGACTTTGAAGGCTGTGCAGAGGAGCCTGAGCCTTTGACAGCTTGAGTTACAACCAGCCCTTGGGAATGAGTTGAGTTTATAAGTCAAGGGTCCATTATTATTGGATGTGTCCAATCTGTCATGCCGAACTAGAATTCACATGCCAATGTTGACCGGAATCCTGAGATCAAAATAAAATTTGATTTGCTTTGTTAATGGAATTCTAGTTATATAATTCCCTCTCTTTTAATTAAGAAGAGTGAGTTGTAGAGAAAATAGGAAAGTATATTAACTGCTTAAAGTTTTACTATCTGAAGACTTCAGAAGTGCCATCTCTATTTTGGAGGTGTCCATAGCCTCATTATCACTGCTGGGTGGTAGCAGATTAAATGTTCCTCCAGCTCCTCTGCTTCCTGCTCTCACATACAGACACATTCTAATTTCCAGATTATCTAACCATTACTTTATATTGCAAAAGAATGGGTAGTCTCTAGTATGACAAAAATGTGATAAGTGAAGAATCTCCAGAGGAAGCTTTATTCTGAATTATCCTAGGAGGACACTTAATGAGGAACTTTGAAATTAGACCCACAGAGACTGTAGCATGAGGATGGAGTGCGGAGTCAGGAGGTAATGCTCCAGGGAATGCCAAGATCCACCAGAAGCTGGAAGGCATAAAGAGATACTCGGGAAGGGGGGCAGCCCCAGACCTGATTGTGAACTTCTTTTTTTTTTTAAGTTCTCCTTTATTTTTTGTTGTTGTTGTTTGTTTTTGGTACCAGGAATTGAACTCAGAACTTTGTGCTTGCCAGGCAGGCACTTGTGCCACTGAGCTATATCCCCGGCCCCTGATTGTGGACTTCTGACCTACAGAGTCATGACTGCATTGATTTCTTTTGTTTCAAGCCACTCATTTTGTAACACTTAGCCCATTCCCTGGAAACTATTGCACAGGCCATGCAATGTTTTAGCATCCTTCTGAGTAAGAATAAACCCTTTCTGTGAGACGAAGCTATGAAACATTTTAGTGTAAGTTTTGTGTAAATTGTCCTTTTTGGCGGGCCTCAGTTCGAAAATTTGAAAATTAAGAGTGGTGGTCAATTACTTAAAAATGCTTCTAGCACTTTATAATATTCTGCACAAGTCTTAATATGATAAAGAGATGCTTGACCAATTCATACAATTTTAAAAATGAATATGCAAATAGATCTGAAATGGACTAATAATATTATTGCTATACTGGGGGCATTTAAAAAGTAAGTCTTTGTGTCCTTGCCTTTTCTTTTAGATGTGTTTACATAAAAAGCAATAATATATCTTATATGAACCACTTGTTTAATTTGTTAGTAATATCTATTCTATGCTTAATTTTGGCATGACATATTTGGTTATATAGGCTATTTTACTTTGCAGATATTTATATTAATCTTATAAAGAGATTATGTGAAAATCAAATTAACAGTTTCTTAAATCTCCATTTTCCTTGCCTAGATGGCTGTCTATCTTCTCTATAGGCTTTTTCTTAATTTAAAATTTAATGGTTGGTTGATTCAATCATAGAAAGTTTTAAATCTTGAGAAACACATTTAACTTCATTGCATGGTACAGGGACCTTTTTTCTTCTTGCTTATAATGTTACCAAGCAGAATTGGGTCTCATTCCCTTTTTATGCAACTATGGATTTTCACTTTTTTTTGAAAAAAGTCACTTTCAAAGGTACTTTCACATCCTTCAACATGACCACAGAGTCTGTCCATTAGTTTTTCCAGCTTTTCCTTATTACATAACATTTAAATCCCAATTTAAGCATAATTAATGCTTGTAAAGCCCTTACTATGTTCCATATACTCTCCCAAATCCATTGCTTTTATTAAATATTCTTCATGGGTACATCATCATCATTTGCACCTGAGAGATGAGACAATTGTGTCACTGAGAAGTTGAATTATTTGCATAGAGTAGTACAATTATTAAATAGAAGAGCTAGGACCCCAAGTCTAGGTGTGTAGCTCCAAATCCATGCCCTGTACTGCTAACCCACAGGTGTTCTTACTGTGCAAGGCACTATAGAAACTTGATGGATATTGACCTGCTGTATTAATGGAATTCATCTCCAAGACCTGAAAATCTTGTCATGTGTCCACTGCATACGAGGTATTCAGAAAATTTTCCCTTGGGCATTGAGTAACTGTATTTTATATACCTGTATATTAAGGGAATTTGGTAATTGCATGAGTTTGATTTAGTCCTTAACATTGTGGTAATTTATGAACAAATCAAGCTCCAACAGATCTAATAGATGGAAGTGGCCACCATTCTGTGCTACCTCTCCATTCATCCTTTTCTCAGGCTTTGAGATGCTTCCTTGATCTGGGCTGCCAGTAGCTTAGCTGAACCCTTCCAAGTCTTCATGAATGACCCAGTGAAGAAGCCAGTGTTTTCCTCTCTCCAGTTTTCTCCTTGACTGAGAGTGTAGAGGTGCCATTTCCATGACATAGAAGTGTTGCAAAGCGCCAAACAGAGAGGATGGTTTTCAATTCCTAACTGCAGATAGAAGCCCTGTGGCCTTAAGACAAGCACATTTTCTGTCAATGCTGGTAAATGTTTTGTGAATGGGCATTTTTGAGCTTTGGATCACTATGCTTTCACTCTGGACTACTGAGCTATTCCAGTCTGTGGCCGGAGTGTGGCTGGAAGCACAGTGGTCCCTCTTCTTGCTGACTTATATGCACTCCCCAGGTTGCATAGCCAAATATTAAGTGATGGGAATCAGAAGCCACCTCAGTGTCCCAAGAGAAAAGACCTGGACCAATGTCCCAGGAGAAAAGACACAGACAAGAATAGGGAATTGACACAGGCAAAGTGAGGTGCTACACCTTTGTGATTCTCTTCTGTTGGGCCTAAAGGAAAGGACAAGAAAACTGTGCTCTGAGAATCATTTTTCTGAATCTTCTGTACTTTTGCTGTGCTTCTGGATCTGCCCAGCTGAACCAAAGAAATCAATTCAATTCTAGCTATGTAGGAGTTAATTGCACAAGTGTTTTCCTTGTGTTGGTCAGAAATTCATTTTCATTCTTAATTTTATTTCCATTTAGCTTCCAAACCCCCATATCCCTTTAGCAATCAGTTACTTACATTTTATTGAATATCCACTGCGAAGGTTCCCTTGAATGAGCCTCAGGGAGTCTCCTAGTATTTCAAGTTGCTCTCAAGCTATGATAAATAGTTTGTCCCATGCTAATGGGAATTCTCATGTTCTTAAATATTTCTAAAGTCCTAACACATTTATTTCCCTATGGTGTTTGCCCATGTCTATTTCATAAGTAAAATGAAATGATCAGAAGAATAAAAATATGCTAGCATCAGTCTTGCAACATTGTATAGGATGTCACCGTAGATGTTTGTTTTATCCTTCATTCTTTAAAATTTTTTTATTAGTGTATATTTGGAGTACATAATGATTAGATTCATTGTGGGCAGTTGGCACGTGTACACAACACATCTTAATTTTTTTTATCCACTTCCTTTGCCTCACTCCTCCTTCATCTCTTGGTCCTCTTCCCTTCCTATCTCTCTGTTTCTTATTATATATCTTTTATTTTATACTTCATTACAGTGCTTCTAGGGATGAGGGGACTCCCATGCTAAAGAAGATATAAGTGTTAGGTAATTGTGGGACACTAAAATAAAGTCAAATGAATAGATACTTCTATGTCACTGTCTGTCAGCTACCCTGCTAAATGTTAGACGTGCAAGATTGAACATATCCCTCTCTCACAGACCTCATTGTTCTGCAAAGAAGCTCACAGGCTAGGTTTCTAAGAACTAATTGTCATATATTTCTATAATGTTATTATTATGTACACCATATGCATGGATGGAGGTATTATTGTGTAGTGACAAGGAGTAAAATTAGAACAGTGGGATACAAAATAGAACCAAGTGCAACCTACCTCTTTGTGACATGTGCCATCCTTCTTATTCCCACTGATTCAGGCTGGTTCATTAGCCCTCTTCTCTTACTTCCGTATGACTGTCCTCTCCAAATCATGTTCATAGAAAGGCTACCCTTCTACACAAATGCTGACCCTGAATGTAGACTTTGTGTGTGCTATGTTCCCTGTTAAAGATTCCAAAAGGAACTCAAAGTCCATTTCTGAAACCAACAATAAAAAAAAAACAAAATAAAATAGAAAAGCTTCAGTCCCTACCTCCTGTAGAAAATATGATATTTTATTTTATTATTTTATATTTTATTTTGCTTTTTTGAGACAGAACCTTGTTATCCTGTTCATGCTGGCCTTGCACTCACTGTGAACTCAAAGTAATCATCCTGCCTCAGCTTCCCTGTGCTAGGATGACAGGCATGTGTCACCGCACACAGCTAGATATGATGTTTTAAAAATGTCCAACAGAAAGCTAGAAGCTTCTTGGTGGTCCTTTGTAATCCTTTGGCCTTCCCTTTAGTCTCCCACAAGGTAGAGAAGGATTTGGGTCATATCTCTGGATTAAAGTTGTGCTAAGGTCACTTCAGAAGCATATGTAAGTGTGGCTTCTAGTTGGTTACATGGTATTCACTACAACAAGAATCAGAAATAAAAAACTCCTCAGCTGGGTGTGGTGGTATGCAGTTATAATCCCAGCACTCTGGGTGGTGAGGCAGAAGGATTGCAAGCTGGAGCCCAGCCAGGACAATTTAGTGAGACTCTGTCTCAAAATAAAAAATAAAAAAGTCTTGGGATGTAGCACAATGTAAATGCTCTGGGCTCAATCCACAGTGTCCCCACCCCAAATAAAAAACAAACCACAGCTTCTTGCTGCTGCTGTTTCTGGGAAGTTTATTCAGAAAAACTAACAAACTTCCTGTTCTCAAATGGATGAAGTGGAAATGGGACTGCAAAGCTTCCTTAGAACACTGGCTATAGAACTTTCCAGGGATCTGGAATTGTACTAGAGTCTGTATTAGGACAGTCAGGCACACATAGATTGAAAAATATTCTCTTGAATATATCATGAAATACTTTAGTTTCCATATTTAAGTGGAGCAGAAAATGAGGACAGGAAATTGATATATTTCGGGATACTTACTTATTGCAAAACACATTTGACTCTGTTCTCAGGCAGGATTCACAGTGTACCTGGACTCGGGTGAATTCCTTATGGTATTTACAAGTTAGTTAAAAATTACATTGTTGAGAAGAGGTAAAATTATATGCAGTGGGCTATCTATTTGAGCATCTGTTTCAATCACAACATAAGCATTTATGAACATTTATATGGTAGATACACAATTTTAACCCAGAACTGTACATGTGTGTTCTCAGGGAAAAATATCCTGAGCCCTGCTAGTTGCAAATAATTTCTTGGATAGTTCTAAGCATCAGAGCTTCTTCACTTACACAGCTGTGGCAGATTGCACCTTAGTCCTCCAGAGATGCTCAAATATAGGTTTTCTGTACAAACAAACTTGCCACAGGGACTGCAATTACCCCTTCTGAGATTGTTAGCATATGGTTTTACTCCAAGAAATACAAACAATTTTCAAATATTTTAAATATTTGTTATTTTATCTGCTATTTATAATAACTCAACTTTAATTAAATTACAACTTTTAGAATCATTTTCAGACAGAACACTTTTGTGTCTTTCATAGAGAAAGCTTTTATTTTGGCATAGGCTGAAGTGAAAAATTGTTTAGGTTCTATGGAAAAAGTATCTGCTTCGCCTTGCACTTGGAAATCATTTTCAATTTCCTTTACTTACATGACTCGTGCATAACCCACATTGACATTCTTGTCCTTTTAAGTGGGGGTATTATAAAGTAAGAATAACCCAGAGGCCTTGCCTGCTCGCTTGCCTGGCTGGCTGGCTGCCACTTTATGGAAGAACATAATGTTCACGTCAGTCCTCGTCCTATGAGGAGGGTGATAGAATCTTTGTCTTCAGCAACATCACTGATCTTTTTTGTTAATCTCTAGGAACATCTGGCAGAAGCACAGTGAGTATAAAACACACAACATAAACTAAACCCAATGTTGAACTATATGTGACCTTAAAACGATTAAAATAATCTTTGCATTATCTCTGTTTGGAAATATATATTGGACCTTAAAGCAATACATAGAATATTCCCATCACTCTCAAAACACAATCTGGAAAAAGTCTTACAGTCTCTTCTTTTATTTTTCCCTCATTTTAAAGTTACATTACATTTAAAGTTACATTGTGGTGGCTTCAATTCATTTTCAGATCTACCACCCCAAATCATTCACAACTATGTTTATGAACACCGGGCCAAGCTACCACCCCAAATCATTCACAACTATGTTTATGAACACCGGGCCAAGCTAGGGCTGGAGACATTATCTTCATCATTTCAAGGTTTGAATATGCTAGTATGTAGGTTACAGGTAAAGCCATAAGGGCAGATAACTTTCGTCCATTATTACTACTTATATTTTGCTGCATTTCTATTGCTTGGAATTAAGTTTAAGGTTATGTACTTACTATAAATAAGAAAAGGATAAAAGCTAACATTTACCTGGCATTTTACAAACATTAATTAATTCAACAGCAAAATAAATATTATATCTTGTGACAGAGAGCTGCCTAAATTTTATAACTAAATTATTTATTGCTTGAGAAGTGTTTTAGTTGAATGATGATGAGGTAAGCGGGGAGGAGGAAGCGGAAAGAGACTGCATTACAGCGTTCTTTGCATTCATGTTTTACAGAGATAATTTGATGGGCTTAGCTATTCCCAGGGAATGCGCCTAGTAAGTAGTTTGACTTACTGCAGTGATGGTCACACAGCAGTTGGTATATTGTTCCTGACTTATAAATACTATCTAAATAAATTACAAATAACAGAGTTTAAAAAAACACTATAAAGCATTAGTGAGAGGTAAACAAATTAGGAATACAGATGCATCGGAGACTCTGAGACCAGGGATTTGCCAAAGAAGGGTAAATGGTAAGTGTATTTTTGCCATTTAAAAATTTGCTGCAACAAATTCCCACAAGGTTAGTGGTTTAAAACAATACTGAATCAACACCTTACAGTTCTGAAGATCAGAAAGGGTCCCAGTACAATAAAATTAAGGTGCTGGTTGGGGTGCATGCCTTTTGGGAGTGTTTGAAGGAAAGTGTTTTGTTGTCTTTTAAGGATGCCCACGCTCCTTGTTCTTGGCTCCTCTCTACCTTCTACGTTGGCAGTGGCCGCTCAAGTCTCTGGCACATTGTATCACTCAGACACTGACTCTTCTGATTCCCTATTTCACATTTAAGGACCTTGTGGTCACACTGGGTGCATCTGGATAATCCAGGATGCTATCCCTACTTCAGGGCCTACTAGGTAGTTGGAACTTGATGGAATTTGATTCCTTATACAGCCTTTGGGTTTCCAGGACTGGAATCTAGTCATCTTTGGGGATCCTTCCATTACCTACCACAAGTTTACCACAGGAAGGGAGTATGAAAATGTAATTTTTATACATTCAGCAGTATCCCCACCTAGTCAAGTTAGGACTGGTTCTAGACAACTGTGACACCTTGATCTAAGCCTCAACTCATGACTCTAGGGTTTCTATTACAATATGCTAGAGAGAATTACCCAAGTTAGTAAACTGGGCATCCCCCAGATCTCTTTGGCCCACTACCTATATCCAATTCTTTCATCAAGTTCTGTTTACCCTTTACCTTTCCATAGCCCAGGTTCCCATCACCCTTCATCAGACTAGCTGTGTTTATCTCCCAAGAACTGTTCCTCCTTAAAGTCTGTGGCATCAGCACCCCCTACCCCATTTCCCATGGAAATATCAGGGTGGATTTTCTACAGCAGAAGTTTCCTTAGGTCATTTCTCTTTTATACTTATTTAATGGTTCCCCATCCTCCACAGCAAAGGTTCTTATCTTGGTTGGGAGAATCATAATTTTTCACTTTTTAAAAAAGGCATTTGAATTACACAAATTTCCCTTCGGTTTTTAAGAGGTTGCCTTAGGATTCGATCACTTTCTTCACCACTTAATGATCTTGTGTGTGTAGGAGGTACACTGAATAAGCACAACTATGGGATGCAGAATAATTGTTCTGTTCCCTTACACAGTCCTTTAAGATTTTGCTCTATGGAGCAAGGTAAAAACTAAAGGAAGATTCCAGCAGTTCATTGAGCTTTCTGATTAATCTTAGGTAGTGTAAAGTCATAGGCCCACTGAATACAGCTAGAGAAAATTATCCAGGACCCAAACTTATCCACGATATCAGAACTCTTTTTATTCCTCATCCTTACATAAAATATATTCATCAAAACTGTAGTTTTGTCTCTTAACCATCTCTAGTTCTATGTCACAGATAAAGTTTCCAATTTCTTTTAGGTGTTAGCTATTCCCCTTTTCATAGCTAAGGGCAGCTGGAGGAAAGCGTGCCATTGGGCAGTGTGTATGGTACCTTCTTTATTCTGCACCAACTCTTCCACATCCTTTAATTTTGTATCTGTGGTTTGTAACGCCCTTACTACAATGAAGAGGTATATGGGCAGGAAATACTTCTCTGACTGCCTTATTCAAAAGCTGACCTGACACATTCATGACCTGAGTCAAAAGCTGACCTCTTCTTCGGTAATGAAATTGTGGATTTCCTTAAAAGCCTCAACAGTGAAGAGTTCTCCCCTGCATTTCTAGTGGGGCAGGGATTGCCACTTCCAACTTATGGAATGATGTGCTATGTGATCTTATCACAGGCGAGCTCACATGCGGTCCACATTTAGTTATGGCCAGTACTTTTGCATGCCTTTTCACCTGAATTTGCAAGCCAGGAACTGAAATCTGCTGTCTCTTCTTCTTTCTCTAGAACAGCCAGTGAGCTCCATTTTGCAGCTTGGATGTTTCAAGTGGATGTCAGACTCCAGTCCACTGCATTTCTCAACAGTAAAGACTCCTGTCAAACTCTGTCGATGCCCTACGTTAAGAATGAAGTGAGAAGGGGCTGAGGATTTAGCTGAGCGGCACAGTGCCTGCCTGCAAGAACAAGGTCCTGAGTTTGATTCCTGGTACCGGGAAAAAACCAAAAAACCAAAACAAAAACAAACAAAGAAAAAAGAATGAAGTGAGAGGTGAACCTTCCTCTCGGAGCAGGTTTCTTAGAATAACCAGGGGGTGCTTCTCTCCAGAGTTCCCACAATTCTTTCCAGAACTCCTTGCTCAATTCTTTTATATTATTTTACATTCTGAATTCTTTTATATCCTCACATGTGTGAGAGGTGCAAGAAGCTTACCCATAAGTACTCTTTTGAGTTTTTACTTGATGTGAAGGTTAATTTTATGTGTTAACTGGACTGGGCCACAGACACCCAGACATTTGGTTGAACATTAGGTTCAGCATGTCTGTGAGGGTCATTGTTTTGTGGAGACCAGCATTTAAATTGATTGACTCAATGAAGCTGATAACTCTCCCTCAGGTGGGTGGGCCTTCATCCTCTCAGTGAAGATCTGAATAGAACTTGAAGGCTGAAAACCCCTGAAGAAGAGAGGATTTCTCCTGTCTGACTGCCTTTGCAATGGGAACATCAGCTTTTCCTTGCCTTTAGACTCAAATCCAAATCTCAGCTCTCAAGCTCCCTGGGTCTTGAACCTGCTAACTCAAATGTATTATATTGGCTCCATTTTCTGGAGACCCTAATATGCTTCATGGTCTATTTCACAACTCTCTTTGATTTCTAATACTTGCTGCCTTATATTCTCAGCCAAATTTCCCTATGCCTCCTGCCATACAACTCACATGTAATGAGAAATGTCATCTGACAGAAGTGTGTTTGCAAGTGGACAGCATAGGACAGAAAAGGAACAAAAGACTCCTTCCTCTAGATTTGTGCTGTCAAATACAGTAGTTACTGCTCTTCTAAAATGTGTGGCTATTTCACATTTAAAGCAATTAAAAATGAATAAAAAGGTAGAGTTTCTCAGTGGTGCTGGCCATATTTCAAGCCACACTAGACACATATAGCTACCAAATTGCAGAGCACAGATACAGGACATTTCTTTCATGGCAGGAAGTTTGGCTGGCAGCATCAATCTAGCTGTACATACCAAGAGTGCTAGAGAGGACCCGGGCCAGTCCTTTGACCATTCCTCACTATTCTCTGTCTTAGGTCTTAGAACAGGCATGTGGGAGAACTCCCCACTTCGCTTCATCCAGATCGTCTCCTTGCTTTGGAATACTCTTTCTTTCTCTTCCTTTTCCTTCTTCTTGCTCAACTTCATATCTCATTGACATTTCCTTTGTTGTATAGATTTTCTTAATCCTTCTTGTTCAACCTCTTATTTGTTGACATTTTATTTTTTATGCAAAATTTTCTGTATTTCTGGGAAGAATGAGATAGTTCTCCTTGTTCTTATTATGCCCCATCTATACTCCTATTGTAGCACTTATTTATTATTACATCAAATTGTTATTGTTCATGTTTTTTCCTTCATTTTCTCTGGGTCCTCAGTTTCTTAATAACAGGGACAGTACTGATGGTCTATGCATAGCACCATCCTTTCGTTAAGAAGGGAAAACATATTTTGAATTGACTTAATGGCAAAGATCACCACTAGAATCCCTGGATTCACTTACCCTTGGATCAACTTAGCATGTACTCTCTACACAATGGTTCCTAAAAGTAATTCATTTGTTATATGCTCTTATATAATACAGTTCACAACCTAGTGTTGTGGGGTGAATTGTCTACTCTCACAATTCATATTCCAAGACCCTAAATCCTAGTGCCTCAGACTGTGACTAGACTTGAAATATGGATCTAAAGAGATGGTTGAGCTAAAATGAGGCCGTTAGTGTGGATGCCAGTCCAAGATGACTGGTGTCTTTATTAGAAGGAAAGTAGCACACAGAGACACCAGGAACACGCATGCATGGAGCAAAAACAATGCGAGGGCACAGTGAGAAGGTGACTACCTGCAGGAGAAGGAGAGAGATCTGGGAAGAAACTGACCTCAGCCTTCTAGACTTGACATCTGTGAGAAAATAAGCTTCTGTTCTTTGGCCAGCTGGGCTGAGGGATTTTGTTATGCATTTTTAGCACAGTGCACACCTACAAAGATATCTGATAATTTCAAGTAATTTTTCAGAGTGTTAGTATTTATACTAGAGCAACATATTTTTTCAGACTTTTTTATTTTAAAAATTAAAAAAACTGACAAAGCAACAAATTTTGAAGACAAAATCAAACCAACACAAAACCAAAAAATGGTACATGACCTCAAAACAAAATGATAGAAATTTACAGTGGTTGCTATATTACATACTGTTATCTTCAGTGAAGTTGCTCAGTCCACTAGACATAAGGATGTAAGGTTGATCAAACAATCAAAGACAGTAACAAGTAAAAAAAAAATAAAAAATAAAAATAAATTTATAAAAAGCATTGGAAATAATGCAGAACTTTGCCATAGAAGATGGTAGGAATTCAACAATGGTTCTTATAGTGCATATTGTAACATATTTTTAAAATTGAATAATTTATTTTTTTTATTTAAAGAGAGTAGTGAATGAGAAACAAAGAAACAGAACAGTAGCAGCATACCAGTATCACAAACATAAACAAATCAAAGCAAGATCATTCAAAGTGATATGAGTCTGAAGACAAAATAATGCAAATTAACAGTGGTTGTTACATTGCATATTGCTATCCTCAACTACATTGCTCAGATTACCAGACATAAGAATGAAAGATTGCTCAAACCATTATAGGGAATAAATAAATAATTCTTCGATAAAACAGTAGCAATAATACAGAGTTTCACTAGAGAAGATGGTAGGAGTTCACCATTGTAATTCCATTGCATAGTGTTAACTACAAATCAGTTGCTCAGACCACCAGACACAAGCATGCACAATCAATCAGAACATAACAAATTGTAATCATTAACTGTTCATTTCAATACATCATCAGACATCAGCAATACAGTTATCACAGCTATTCATATATATATATATATTTATACTTTTGCTTCTTTCTTTTTTCTTCTTTTCTTCATTCCAGTCGTTCCTTTCTTTGAGCAATTTCTTTCCCTTTCCTATCATCTATTGTACATTTTGAGTTTTATTTAGTCTTTCAGGTTCCTACACTAAGGAGACAATATGATGTTTACACATGTGTGTCTGATTTATTTTACTTATGAGTATGGTCTCTAGTTACATCCATTTACCTACAAAAGCTTTGAGATTATCTTTTTCAATAGCTGAGTAATACTCCATTGTATAGAAATACCACATCTTTTTTTATCCATTCCTCAGTGGATGGGCATCTGGGTTGCTTCCAAGATTTAGCTATAACAAATTGTGCTGCTATAAACATGGGTGCACATATACTGCTGTGGTATGATGTGTTTAATTCTTCTGGGAAAATATCCAGCAGGGGAATAGCTGGGTTAAATGGGACTTCCAATCCTAGTTTTGTGAGGAATCTCCAAATTGATTTCCACAGTGCTTTCACCACTCTACACTTCCACCAGCAGTGGAGTAGGGTTCCTTTCTCCCCACAGCATCTCCAGCATTTGTTATTGGTTGATTTCTGCATGATAGCCATTCTTTCTGGGGTGAGATGGAATCTCAGTGTTGTTTTAATTTGCATTTCTTGAATGACCAGTAACATCGAACATTTTTTCATGTATTTGTTCACCATTAGTATCTCTTCATTAGAGAACTGTGAAATCATCTCAGATGCTCATTTTGGATTGGGTCTTTGAATTTGGGGGACCTGATTTTTTAAAAATTTCTTTATATGTCCTAGATAGAAGTCCTTTGTCTGAGGGGCAGTTGGCTAAAATTTTTCCCCAATTCATGGGTCTTCTTTTTACTTTATTGATGATTTCTTTAGATGTGCAAAAACTTTTCAATAAGATGAGATCCCAGTTGTTGATTCTTTGAAGTATTTCCAGTGCAGTTTGGTTTTTGTTCATGAACTCTCTGCCTACCTTAATGTTGTCAAGATTTTTACCTACTTTCTCTTCCAATAAATTTAGTACTTCTGTTTTAATATTTAGATCCTTGATCCATTTTGACTTCAATTTAGTGCATGGTGAAAGACATGGGTCTAGTTTTAGTCTTTGACACGTGGAAAACCGGTTTTTCCAGCTTCATTTATTAAAGAGGCTAACTTCCTTCCCTTGAACATGTTTGGCCCCTTTGTTGAATGTAAGGTGATTGAGTGTGTTTGTAGGTGTCTCTGTATCTTCTAATCTGTTCCATTGATCTTCAGGTCTGTTTTAATGTCAGTACCATGCTGATTTTATCACAGTAGCTTTGTAATATAATTTTGAGTCAGGAATTGTGATGCCTCCTGCCTTTCCTTTGCTTCCCAAGATTACTTTTGCTATTCTAGGCCTCTTCTAGTTCCAGATGAACTTTAGGAATGTTTTCTCTAGCTCTGTGAGGTATACTAATGGTATTTTAATTGGGATTTCATTGAATCTGTACAACAATTCTGGGAGTATGGCCATTTTCACAGTGTTCATTCTTCCTATCTATGACCAAGGAATATTTTTCTATTTCTATATCCTCTTTGATCTCTTT
>NW_004955428.1:5142185-5219612 GCF_000276665.1 Chinchilla lanigera
TGAATTTCCTTTTGAGCTAAATGTGTTTCTAGTATACAGCATATAGTTGGGCTTTGTTTCCTAATCCACTCTGCTAGTCTGCTTCTTTCGGTTCATGCATTGAGACCATTTACATTGATGGTTATAACTGATATGTACTGGCTTATCTTTGTCATGCTATTTTCCTGCTGTTGGATCCTCCTTTTTCCCTATGTTTAATTGCTTGCTCTGCTTGGTGGTTCCTTTCTATTGTTGTTCTTGAAGTTGCGGTTTGCTTTATCTCTTTCTAGAATATCTTTTAGTACTCTTTGTAGGATTGGCTTGGCACTCATGAATTTCTTCCATTGTTCTTTATCATGAAAATATTTTATTTCTCCATTAAATTTGAAAAATAATTTTGCAGGGTACATCAATCCAGATTGTTGGAAGTTGTTTTCTTTCAGTACCTGAAATACTTCAGTCCAAGCTCTTTTTGCCTTGCTGGTTTGTGTTGAGAAGTCTGCCATGATTCTGATAGCTTACCTTACTAGCTGATCTCTTTCTTTTCTCTAACAGCTTTTAATATTCTGATCTTTTGTTGAGTTTCCAGAATCTTGATCACTATATGTCTGGGTGTAGATTTATTTTAGTTATGATTAACTGGAGTTCTATATGCTTCACTTATCTGGATGTCTGATTCTTTTTCCATGCCTTGGAAATTTTCTGCTATTATTTCTGCAAATAACCTTTTTATGTCATTTTGTTGACACCTGCTGTTTTATTAATACCTATACCCTAACATTGTTTTTCTTTGCCTTATCTTGCAGTTGTTGAATTGTTATTTCCTGGTTCCTTGTTTTTAAGAGATCCCTCCTTTCACGTTCATGAGTGGTAGTGCTGTCTTCAAGATCTGAAAGTCTATCTTCAGCTTCATTTAGGCAGTTTTGCAAGCTTTCAATGGAATTTTTAATTTCCTGGATCTGTTTGCATCTGTTTCATACCTTTTAGTTCTTTTCTGTATTGTTCCCTGAAGGTTTCCATGAGTTGCCTATGCTCTTCTGTTTTCTTGTCTATGTCATCTTTGGATATGCTGAACATTTCTTTCATTATTGTTGTCACTTCTTTTCTCACCTGAGACATTATTTTCTCACCTGATCTGATGTCTTCTATGGCCTGATGGAGTTGTTTCATTACTTTAGTTGCTATCATTTCAGAAATTTCAGGTGTATGACTTCCAGACTCTTCTGTGTTGATGTCTCCTGGATTTGTTTTGGGTGGTGTGGAGGTCTGGGATTGCATTTTGCTCCTTTGTTTTGTGATTTTTGAAGATCCAGAGGCTTCCTAGAGTGCAGCCTCACTCTCCTGATTGTGTGTTGTGGCAGGGAGAGAGTCTGCAGATCCACAGTGCTCAGTGCAGCTCCTGTGCTGGTGAGTGTTGGCAAGGTGGAGTCCCAGATGCTCCTGACCTTTCTTGCATTCAGTTGGCTCCCAGGCATGTGTGGGAAGGGCACGGGAAGCTCTCCAGAGTTCCTGAGACTGTCTGGGGTTTGGTCTAGCTTCCACAAGAGTGAGGGGGATGCAGGTTGTGTTCACTAAGGCTTCAGATATTGCCCAGGACAGAGCCTGATTCCCACACTGGAAGGAGAGGGTGAGGGTGGACTCCCCGAGGCTGCTGACTCTGTCTAGGTTTCAGCTGAGCTCCCAGGGGGTGGGATGTGAATTGTTCTGGCAGTGGCCACCAAGGCTCCAGAAGTTGTTCAGGGCTCCACGTGCCTCACACACTAGAGGGAGGCACCAGAGTGGCTCACTGGGGTTTCTAAAGGTGTCTGGCATTTAGCCCAGCACCCCCAGACACACTACACGTGTGGCCATTAGCCACTAAGGCCCCAGAGAGTGCCCGGGGTTCCACTTGCCTTGCACGCTGGTCAGGGAGGCGCCACTGCACCTCACGGGGCTTCCTGAAGATGTTGGGGATTCAGCCCCACCGTCGGGGTTTCTGCCTGGTCCCAAGCTCTGTGTGGGAGCGGCAGCAGCTCATCTGAGTTCCTGAAGCCATCTGAGGTACAGCTCACCTCTGATGGGGGAAGCTGAATAATTTTAAGAAATTAAAAAAATTATGCTAAAAAATTATGTAACAAAACTATTGGCCTTGAATTCATTGTGATGTGATGTTATATATATTTCTAGATTCAACAGTCACTAGTATGAATTGCTTGTGGAGAGTGGAAAATGCCAGTTGGTGGCATTAGGTGGATGGTGTACTGAGAAAGACATTTATTTATCTTTTCAGATAGAAAGGTTAAAAATAGATGAAAATGTGAAGTTGTTGTGATAAGATTACCTAAAGTACCCAGGTATTTGTATATGTCCATTGCCCAAGCTCTGCAGATTGCTTCAAGGTCAGATAAATCTTAGAAATTTGTGAGAAATACTTAGGCAAAGACTACTCTATTGCTGGAGCAGAACATGCCTCTGTGGTGTCTAGCAGGTAGAATCCAGCAGAAGTATAAAGAGCTATGCTACTTCGAGAGAGAACAGGCTGATGGCAACAAATGATGGGACCCCCAAACTCCCATCATCGGGCTAGAAGTAAGGTGAATTTCCCTGGTCTGGGTTGAAATAGGCTGAACTGAAATAAAGAAGATTCATATTGGTTGGAAGTTTCTTCCCCAGAAATCTACTTCTGCTGACAACTTTGATCTAAAAGTTATTTTATCCACTAGGGGAAAAAAAATGTTTCTCAACCCATGCAGGAACAGGCCATGCCCTCTAGAAGGCCAAATCCACTTGAAGTTCACTTTTGGCAGGATTCACTCCTTGGTCCCACAGCTTTGTACCGTACTCCAGCTTGGAAGTACTTGGATCTACTCTCTATTTTCTATTCTTGCTTCTCTTGAGAGCGATAACTAGGGGATCTCTAGGGTCAGGCTCTTGTCCTTACCAGGAGGGCTCTTGCTGTTTTCCTTCACTGTCTCTGGTTTTCCATCATCTCGCACAATGGTCTGGTGTTGAGCTGTCATATCTGCCTCCAATTCTTTTCTTTCCCATATGATATTAGATGGGACAAAGCATGGTGTCAGGGATCAGTGTAGCAAGATACCAGAATCACAGATTCAGTGTGCATTAATTCTTAAAAATTGGACTCATAGAACTCAGAGAGGTCAGATGTACAAGTGAGGGAATAAAATATGAGGAATAATAAAATGGAAGATGATGAGATCCTCAGCAAGAAAAGCCTAATCTGAGCATGACTGCATGAAGATATTTGGATCTAAGAGAGGAAGCAGGGAAACATCTGGAATTTAAGTTATATCTAGACCTGGGAGCCTGGCTCAGTTCTTTCAGGTAGATCAAGGCGTGAATGTGTTAGGATAGACATATCTTGGCTCAGAATTTATATCTTTTTCTTGACCCAATCTGACTGGATATCTATATACTTTGAGCATCTACTGCATGACCACTGAGTAGTTATATTCTTTTTATAGGTATAACTGACTTTATCATGCTAGTCATCCCATTGTTCCTTCCAACTTATTTTTTCTTTTCTTTTTTTAGACAAGGTCTCACTATGTAATTTAAGCTGTCCTTGAACTCACTTTCTAGTCCAGGCTGGCTGTGAACTTGTGTGAGCCTCCTGCTTCAGCCTCCCAAGTGCTGGGATTAGGCATGCAGGACCACACCCAGCCCCTCTAACTTCTAATGAGAAAGTGTTCAAATATTTTCTAGAATTGTGATCCTCATTTCCTACTATCTGATGCAGAAATTGCTTTGTTAGAAAGAGCTCTTTGGCTGTTTAACTCAGTTGAGTATGAACAGGCTTCTGAAAGTCCCAGAAAACTGTTACAATAGCTTTCTATCTTGGGAGAATCTCATGCTTCCTTAATAATAATATGTAGAGGGCATCATATTGGAACACAAGCTTGAATTCTGTAGCTCTGGGATTTCAATACAAAGAGCTAAATTAAGTTCACTCTGTGGGTTTTGTCATTCTGTGATTCTACATGACTGAATCTTCTGTTTTGTTGCTCCAGGGAGGAGAAATTCTGGTAGGGAGTCTGGCATAAGCACCAAAAGATTGTCCTGAAATTTGTGCTTTACTGCTTTCTTTTTCTATATTGGGTAACCAGGAAATGGCCACCCTAAAGACTGGGGAATGTAATGTGTGGTCTGGGGGAGGTACGTGTCCACATGGTACATTTATTTAAATGCATGTGTATTTATTTATATGGACATGTATCATAAAACATGTATTTAAGTTTCTGTGTTCTCTAGGTAACAGATGTAAAAATAGTCTATAGGCTACAGTCTTAAATGCAGGCAAAGAAGAAGGGATAGTTGGTATGTACCTATGCTCATTATCTTATTCTATGTCTATGGCGGCTTCATGGAGTATATAGTAATGTCTTTGTTTTATAGGTCCAAGGTCACTATAAAAGAAAACCACTCACTGTTAAAACAGTTCCCTGTGACTTGCCCTGACAATGATTAATTTCCATGCACAATACTTATGCAGATTTTCCTTACTGTGTGGTTTTACCACATGTGGCTACAGAGGAATCTAGACTCCTCCCAGTAAGTGACTTCACCATTTCTTAGTATTATTCTTCTAGATAAACAGATTGAGCTGAATGGGTCTGGAAAGTGTCTGGGACTATTTTAGGAGCCTTGCCTAAGAGAGGTGTGCACATGACCTATGCCACAGTCTAATCCTAGCCACAATCTAATTGCAAAGGATGCTGGGAAATGGAGAGGTATGTTCTGCTATGGGCAAGTTCTAATGGTTTCCTGGGCTCTTCACATAGCCAATAAGAAGACTGGAGAGGCTTCAAAACTCACACTAAGAATGTGCTTAGCTGAATTGCTTTTAAAAACTAAGTTTTTAGGACAATATGAGAATATATTCAAACTTCTTCATGAAACCCTTCATCAACATGTAGATCTCAAGATATTTCAAATTAGTTATATCTTGGCTTTCCAGATCCACAATAAAATAAGTCCAGCTACTACTGAAATAAAAAAAAAAAGAGAATTTAGTGGATAAAATTTTTTAAAGTTTTTATTCTCCAAATTGGAAACAACTTTTAATAAATACAATCATTGCACTTTTACATAAATACAAGGTAAATTATGAAGAGGTACTCAATATAATGTCTATATCACTATGAGATTTCTTTGTTAGGCATTCAGGGGACTTGTAAGCACAAAACTTACACTTTCTACTAATGCATATACTAACATCTGTAGTACTCTATAAGTACACCACTGACTAAACTCTAAATACTTGATACTAGATTTCATGCTCTAAATCAGTGGTGGTGAATGCACGGCACAGATGCTCCAGCCTGCTGTTTGCGTCATTGAAAGCTTTAAAAGTTTATCATCGCCGCTCTACATGGCTCCTTCCTTTTCCCAGTGAGTGAATATTACAAGCTTTCAGGTACTGTAATTTTTAATGGTAATTCAGAGAGGCCTACTGTATTTCACATAACTGGTAATTTTCAAAAATCTAAGATTTATAGCAAGTAAGACCTATTATACTGTGGTCAGCCTCATGTGGTGGTCATGGCTTAGTAGAAACGACTGTGGTTTTAATCTTGGCTGTATGGTTTTAGTGTGGGGTGTTGGGCAAGATATCCCCACTCTGTATAGCCTGACTTCATAATCTCTACAAGGAGGATAAGAATATTTGCCTTTTCTGGGCAGTTTTATATGAAATAATGCCTCAAAAATCCTTAGTATAGACATTGACGTATTGTCCACCAAAATATTAACTATAATAGCAATGAAAACAATCATTGTGGATGTAATTACAACAGTCTTATTTGCTTATTTCTCTGTAAGCTAGAGATAATAATATCTGTACAGTAGTGGGAAATAAATGAGGTATATATAAAATGTCTCATATTCAATGGACATGCAGAAATTATTTTCCTATCTCTTTTTAGTCAAAACAGAATCCAAATTTATGTGTCGGATACTGTTCTGGGTGAATCCTTCAGACTCTGTAACAGTTCTTTAGCTTCCTAACTTTAAAGAGTATTTCCATAAATTTTTAGTATTGGATGAGAGAGAATTTGTATTTAGTGTTTCTTTGGCCAGGAGTTTTTCCACAGCTACTTTCATTTGTGGGTTATGGAGTTGGTTATACCAGTTAAAAATAATATTGTGAATATTGTGAAGTACCCATCAGACAGTGGAATCTCTTTATAGATTTACATGGAGTTAGGTTTATTTGATGCTAAATCTATGCCTTATCTGTCTACTTCTAAAGATGGATTTACTTCATTTTTGGTAATGCTTGTACATAGAACATTTAATACCTATTGTGCAATCCATCCATCTATCTATCATTTATCTATCTATCTATCCATCCATCTATCATCTATCTCTCTATATAACTATATATACATGTATATATATGTATATATACATATATTCTGATTTGTTGAGAATCTTGGATTTCATCTATGCTATATTCAGCTTTAACATTCATATTATGCTACTTTGGTGTATTGTTCAGCTTTTCTGTTGCTGGGGCAAAATAATCCAAAACTCACAATTTTAAAGAAAAGAGCTTTAGTTTGGTTTATGGTTTTAGAGATTTCCATCCATGGCTAACTGGATCCAAGGAAGAAACATGGCTGGAAGGCATCGTGGAGGAAAGTTGCTCAGCTCATGGCCTCCAAGGGAGGCCCCCATGAGAAAAAGGGATGATCCCAAGAAGAAGGGGGCAGTAACCAAATATATTGTAGTTCCCAAGGTCATACCATGTGATCCACCCCAGACTCACCCAGAAGCATACTTCATTAATTTTGTAGGTGTCTCTCAAGCCAGTTAAGTCCACAGTCAAATTAATGGTCACACCTGGATAGCGTTTATTGTCATTCCTCAGAGCCATAATTAATATGTGCTCAAGTGCTCTGTGACAGTATTAGTAACCCAAAGCTGGCTGGGTATCATCCACAGTAAGTCACAATCCTGTAGGAATTGACATTTCCTATATCAACCCTCAGTCCTCAAATAGAGGATTTTTGTTTGTTTGTTTTTGAGACAGGGTCTTGCTATGCAAATAACTGTAGGATTCTACCTGCAGTTCAGCCTGTTTTGAACTCACTGTGTAGCCTATTTGAACTCATGTCAATCCTCTTGCCTCAGCCTCACGAGTGCTGGGACTACAGGCATGTGCCACCACTCCCAGCTCAAATAGATGATTTCAACTGATGACTTGAAGTTAGGAAAAGAAGAATAAAGCCTAGGGAATTCAGACCTTCTGAATCCAAATATATTGAATGCAGTAATAAAATGATTTTCCCTTCAGAATTAGCAATGTTTTCTCCTGAACTATTGGTTCTGCAGCACTAGATAAAATAGAAGTCCTCAGCTGAACTGAAGAAAGAAGTGAGAGCTCTGAGTTAGTTCAGCTGCACCTGTTTTAGTCTTGGAATGGGACTACTCTTGAAAGCAATTCCTGCTGCCTTGACAATTTCCTTGTCTCTTTGGGGTTATGGAAATAGTGACTGCAGTATAGTTGTTATTCTTCTTGTTCTATGTTGTAGTCTTTTTCCTCATCCATGTTTCTCTCTTAATTAGGATTATCTGTCATCTCTCACTATTGAAAGTTAGGGAAGAGTCGTCATTCTCCAGGTTTCTAAGCAGCAGTATGATCAGCAAGACCAGCAGCTTCTGGCAGGAAAATGAAATCATTTTTAATGTTAAACAAAATAACTGCAGGATTCTACCCGCAGCACAAGTCTGACTGGGAAATGATAAAAGATGAAGTCAGGATATTACTCTCTGATCAAATGGATTGCCTTTAGACAAAGACTTAAAAACAGAATCCTAATCCATAAACCACACAGCTGTGAGCCCAAAATGTTGTGAAAATGAGCCACTCATAGGAGCTGGGGATTAGCAAAGCCTTGTTAGGGACCTAGGCTGGGGAAGTCACAGAAAACTGGTGTGCTTTTCTGGGGGTGGGCCAGAATCTTGGGACCAATGAATTCTGGGGAAAGAATTTTCTTTGTATGCTACATTTGTCTAATAAGAGTATATTCCTAAGACACTCCAAATGCTATTTCAGGGTTTCTCGTGTTCTAATGTGAACTTCCTAATTTGGGGGCAAGAGGTTCTGAGCCCTCAAAAATTTTCATATTTACTCTGAGGTTCACCTTCAGTTCTGGGACATCTCTGGAACATATGGATACTGACATAGTGAGCTAGAGGGTCGTGCAAGACTGGACAAATGGGGTTACCCTGGGGAAGACGCACCGTGATTCCTATCTGGTGGGTGAGGCTGAAGCTTGAGCTTTTTAACTCACCGCAGTGCAGAAGTCAGCATGGCTGTTCCCTGGCAGAATGGGTGACGACAGAGACACACAGACCTATTAATCTTCACAGGGCTTGCATTTTGCCAACATAAACATCAGCTTGACTGGGCCAAAATTATGGTCTCTTTACCACAGGAAAACCTGCTCTTTCCTAGGAAAGGTAATGTTTAAGGAATGCAAAGAGAGGTTCTTGATGTGTCCTTTGGGTGTGTTTATTCTGCAAAACATCAATTTAAGTCAATAGAGCAGTAATATCTGTGCCTTGCAGTGTGCAGATAACCTCAGGGACGTCATTGTGAGATCCTCTGAGGACATTCCTTCCATGGTTCAGCATCGCTGTTCTGAAGGATAATTTTGATTGTAATCATTTCCTTGACTTTGGTTTCTTCCTGCTCTAAGTTGATTTAAAGATACATCACCGCACTGTTGTTGGTTGGTTACCCAAAGACACAGAGCCAACGAGGAAGTCTATGGGTAAACTCAGCCCACCCCGCACTTCTTTCTTTCCCTGTAAAAGTTTCCAGGTGATAATACAAAACATTAGGATGTGTAAACTGGGCAGAAAAGCCACAGGGCAATCATTAACCTCAGGTGAGCCGCAGGCCCGGCCCCCACGTTCTCTCTCTGCAGTGCTGACAGGACAGGTGGCATCGGGTGGTTTCTGCCACGTAGAAAGTGGAGAGCACATGCTAAAAGAAACCGTGGCATATAATTATTTGGGGCTGAGAGTTGCTAAGTACCTTGTCTAATGATACCTGACGCATGCCTGACTGCTGTACTCGGGAAGAAAGTAACAATAAGCCCCCTAGGTGCACAAACTCACTGCCAGCTTCCTGTTTCATCACTCATGGAGTGGGGAGGAGAGGTGGAATGGGCCAGAACTCTGTGTTTAGGGCCTAACACTTAAAAAAGTGTTTAAACTCTTGAAATGTCTTCATTTATAGGCATACTCTTTGGGATTATGATATTTAAGGAAGGGGGTGATGGGTAGTCTTGGATCCTCAGAGAAACTGTGAGATCCTCAGAAAAGTGCACTGTCAGTGCAGGTATAGTCAGCTGGATCACTGTGATCATTATTTCCATCTTGTCAGTTTGTAAACACATGGCTGGAAATATGGTTTTATGGTTTGCAGCCCCCAGAGCCACGAAAAATATAGACCCTGGAAAGGAAAAGTGCCGTTCTAGCAATGTCTTCAGGGATTGTCACCTCATGAACTTTCACAGGAGAGTGGGCCACCTTCCACCTCACTCTCCACTGCTGCTTTGTCCTGTATTTCTGCCACCTGATTGAATGTGACTGCTGTGGCTACTGAGAAAAGTAATACCCTAAACGATTCAACTTCAGTGAACACGAGAAAAGAAATCATAAAGAAAATTTGATTTACATTAGTTCATGAGGCTGCATGTTGAAAGAAGGGAGAAAAGCTCATTCAGAAGGCTATTAGTTCCACGTTAAAGATGAGTAGGGTAAGCCAAGCGAGGGTGTTCTAATAATCAAAGATGGTACTCACATTGTATTCTCAGAAAGGCGAGAGCTGTTACAAGGCCATTTCTGATTGTTGAACAACCTTGGTGAGTGCCTCGATATGCAAAATAATGCAGTAAGTGCTGAGGCAGAGTTGATTTACTCCCACACACAAAGAAAATAAGAAAGAGGAGTTTCTGAGGAAAATTGAAGGGAGAGGAGAGAAGGACCCAGAGTCAAGGTATTACAGTTAGGAAAGGAAGAGCTGAAAGAACTTTTACATGAGCCTTTGTGGAGATGGGAAGAGGACCCAGGGCTGGGGAAAGATGGAGGGCAGAGAAGGAAAAGGGTAGAAATGACTAAGATCTGGTATGTATAAGCACAAATTCCCTAAGAAGACTGCAATTATTATGTACTGAAAATATATACTGTACTAATAAGAAGGAAACTAGAACTTAAAACAAACAAACAAGCAAACAGCCGAAACCTTCCTTGGAGATTTAGAGGAAGAAGAGTGTCACAGGCAAGCATATCTTGTTTAAACTGTTTGATGTGGGATGCAAAATGCTACCTTGCTCCTCTGTTTTCCTTATGCAAATATCAGAAGACCTACACTGCTTACTGTGTTTGCATGCCTGTGTGTGAATTCAATAGGACCACTCAGAGAAATGATGATTTCTACATCCAGATTTTCTTCAGAGAGACAAAAAATATGATATATGTTGATAAACTCAGGGGCCGGAAGATTAGGGAAAAATCTCCATGTCAATGGTTTTTTTTTTTTTTTTTCTGAAAAGAAATTCAAATCAAGGCAAGTTTAAGATGCAGCAAGGACACTAACTACATTTGATGACATCTGGTCTGAGAAAGAAAATATAGAAATGCTATTAAAATGAAAAAGCCTAAAGGAAAGGAGAGAATGGAATTATGTTAATTGATATTATTGTAATTATTAGTAATTACTTTAGAGTGATGTAGAGTATTTGAAAGCCATGTAGCTGTTCCAGTGTTGTTACTCTCTTATTTTTAAAGCATCTTTTGATTATTTGAACACTTGATAGAACTGAACTTGGAGCTCTCCTTTCATCCCTGCAGGGTTTTTATGTTAGAGTTGAAATAACAAGCTTGCTGCTATCATGATATGCCAATTCAAACAGAATGAGACGAGATCAAATAAAGAATAGCCAAGGAGGATATGTGGAGATGTTTGTTAAATTGCATCATATTCTTGTTTTCTGTTGATGTTCTTCCCTCTCTTTGTCTTTGAATACTAGGGAAACCTCTCAGGTCATTTCATAGAGAAGCAGCCTGTGGGTCATTAAGTCTTAAGAGCTAAAAGGAATTTAGAGACCATAGCTTTCCTAATCTATGCAAGAGCTTTCCCTGCATCCTGATAATCTAGAATCAAGATTTAGCCTCTGCTTAAACTCAGGGAGTTTGCAAGACTACAGCTATATTTGCTAAATTGCTTCAAATAATAGAATAATAGAAACTTTTTATTTAAACCATAGGCTTCTCAGTGGAATGTTTTGTTGTTGTCTCAAGAAGCCCAGAGTTGGAGAACAAAACATTCCGAATCTAAGTGCAAGACTTGCAAAGGAGGTGATCCTATACTGGGTCTGCTCTCAGCTGTGACGCACTCCAGGCATATGGGTTGAAGGGCCACATTTTAATGGTTTCAGGAAAGACATAGATTTGGGGAGTATTTTCTCCGTGGCACTGGGGTGGGGGAGGAGTATGTGTTTTCCTCCACTTTAAGTCAAAGGAGTTCAAAGGAGTATCAGGTTATAACTCTTAGTTTTCTATTACTATAAAAATATCCAAGATAATCAACTTGTGAAAAAAAAGGCTTGTTTTGGCTCACAATTTTGGAAATTTCTGTCCCTGATTAGTTGGCCCTATTTTTATAGGTCCATGACAAGGCAGCTTATTGTGGCAAGAGTATGTGTGTTGGTGCAAAACTGCTCACTTGCCAGGAGGTCAGAGTAAGAGAAAAAGAAGAGGGTCCCACTACTCCCTTTAAAGGCACAAGTCCAGTGGGCTGAAAACCTGCTGAGCTCCACCTCTATAGGTTCTATCACCTCCCAGTAGCATCACCCGAAAAGCAAGACTTTAACAAGTAGACATTTGGGGACACTTTAGACTCAAAACAATAGCAACTCCTGACCTGTAACCCCAAAGACAGCACCAAAAACAAAAGTAAAATTAAAAAATTAGCATCCTAGGATATAAAATCAATACCTAAAAATTAATAGCATTGTTGTATGTCAATAGCAGAGTATCTGAAATAGAAAACAAGAAAGCAACACCATTTATAATAGCTACATAAATAAGCAGGAATAAATTTTACAGAAGAGGTGGAAGATCTCTACAGCAAAAACTGTAAAATATTAATGAAAGCCAACAAAAGAAAATGGAAATGCATTACACATTCATGGATTGCGAGGATTAATATTATTAAGATGCCAAAGTGGTCTACAGATTAAATGCAATATTTATCAAAATATCTATGACATTCTTTAAAAAGCAAGAAAAAGTCCCCAAAATTTTGTGTACAGCTAGAAAATCCCAAGAATAGCCAAAACAATCTTCAGCAAATAGACCAAAGCAATGGTATAACACTTGGTTAGTATTTGCTAGACCCTAGGTTCAATCCTCAGTACAAGAGGAAAAAGAAAGAATACAGCAGGAGGCACTGCACTGTGTCAAAATATATTATGAAGTTATAGTCATCAAAGCAGCATGGTATTGTCATAATTAGAGATGTATAAATCAGCAGAACAGACAAAGATTCTAGGAGTAAACCCACACATCAGCAGCCAACTGATTTTCAACAAGGGTGCTAAAACATGCACTGGAAAAAGGACAGTCTTCAATAAATGGTGCCAGGAAAATTGAGTATCTAAATGTAGAAGAATTAAACTAGATCTTATCTCTCACTAGTATAAAAATCAACTTAAAAAAATTTAAAGTCTTAAATGATGACCTGGACCTATGTGACTACTAGAAGAAAACACAGAGAAAATTCCTCAAGATATTGGAAGGGACCAAAAATTTTTAGGACAAATGCCAAAAGCACAGGAAACAAACAAACAAAAATTAGACAAATGGGATTATAGTCAACTAAAAATTTCTCTCATGGCAAAGGAAATACTTATTAGAGTGAAGAGACAACCTACAGAATTGGAGAAAACACTGGCAAACTATACATCTGACAAGGAATTAATAATCAGAATATGAGCTGGGCATGGTGGCACATGCCTGTAATACTAGCCTTTGGGAGGCTGAGGCAGGAGAATTGTTGTGAGCTGGAGGCCAGCCTGGACTACATAGGGAGTCCAGAGCCAGCCTGAACTACAAAGTGAGACCTTGTCTCGAAAACAAAACAAACAAAAATAACCAAACAAACCAAACAAACAAAAAACCAGAATATGGAAGGAACTAAAAAAAAAAAACAATAGAAATGAAACAAAGCTTAAAACTTGGCCAATGTGAAAAAATGTTCAACGTCACTAAGAATCAGGGAGCTGTAAAACTATGATGAAATATTACCTTACCCCAATTAAAATGGCTGTTATCAAAAAGATAACAGAAGTGCTGCTAAGGATGTGGACAAAAGGGAGCCCTTGCATATTGTGGAAGGGAATATAAATTACTACAGCCATTGCAGAAAGCAGTATGATCCAGCACTCTCACTGCTGGTTACATATCCAAAAGAAATTCAATGAGTATGTCCAAGAAATACCTGTGTGCCCACATTCACTGTAGCTCTGTCCACAACAGCAAGAAATAGAAATAACGTAAGTGCCCACAAACTGACGCAGAGATAAAGGAATGCAGTGTACATGGAATATGATCAGTCACAGAAAGGAATAAAATCCTGTCATTTGTGACAATATAAATGGAGCTAGAGATCATTGTGCTAAATAAGATAAGCCAGGCACAGAAAGACAAGCACTGCATATTCCCACTCATGTGTGGAATTTAAAACAGTTGATCTCAAAGAAGTTAAGAGTAGAGTGGTGGGTACCAGAAGCCAGAGACGTTAGAGAGCAAGAGAATGATGGGGGAAGGCTGATCCAGGAGTACCAAGTTCCAGTGAGCTTAGAGCAAGAAGTTCTGGTGTGCTTGTACACATTAGAGTGACTACAGGTGCAGTAATACACTGTGAATTTCAAAATCTACAAGGAAGGATTTAAGAAATCCTCACCATAAAGCACTGATATATATTTGAGGAGATAACTATGTTTAACTCAATTTAAAACTATACAATGTATACGTGTATTGAAGAATCCCATGGCACCCTATTACTATGTATAGTTTTTATGATTTCCTTTATTGGTTAAAATACATTTAATCAAAAAATAAAAATATGCCTGATACATGTGTTGGTTAAGCTCTTGATGTTTGAGGATGTGCTATTTGAGTTCTTATATTGTCCTATGCCAAGCCACGGCTGGAGCTATCCTTCCTGATGGTGGAGAGGAGAAGACCTTGAAATGAGCTGTGCTCACTCCAGTTGTAGAGGAATACACACCCTTACTGGTATCCAGACTTGACTCTCACTGCAGGGAATGGATGGTTGGCCAGTGGCAAAGGGATCCAGCCCAAAAGCACTGCTTAAAGGGACAATGAAACTAGAAGCCCAGATTAGTCATAAGGAATCAGGTGGAGGAACAGCCTTGCTCTGATTGACCTGCATTTGATGAATCCTTTATCACAAATTCTGCCAGTAACTCTACCAACTCTTACTGCATGAGCCACTTCCATTCCATTCCACTCCATTCCACTCCATTTCATTCCACCTCCATTCCTTCCATTCCATTCCACTCCTCCCTCTGCACCTGGGCCTGACCCTACATCCATCAAAAGGAGCAGCATGTAAATAAGCATAAGAGGAGGAGCTAGGAAGAGAGAGGAGGCCGTCACTCATGCAGTTCAAATTTCCAGCTCAGATATGGGGCGGGGGGTTGAATAGGATAAAGTTCAAGTGTTTATATTACTGTCTTGGATGGGGCAATTCAAAGTATTGAAATATACATTGTGATAAATGAGACAGAGAGGTTTTCCCTCGATGCCAGACCATAGGGAAAGAAGAACACCTATGACTGATCAGAGAGCAAAATTATACCTAAGCTATGATAATTGATTTCCTTTTGCCCCAGTTTTGGTTGTATTCTTGTCTCTGAAGGTACACACTTATAATGTGTTCATGTACCATATTCATTACCTTTAAAGCTTTGGAAATAGGATTGATGGGCTCTCTGGAATCCTGTTTATTCAAGATCCAAGTCCTCTAATTCTCCATCTCTTTTTCACTCAACTGTGTTTTCATTCTCTGCCAGTCTGGTTGTCTTCTTATGTCTTTCTAGGTTTATTACATTCCTTTTCAATCCGAGACTTGTCTTCCAAATATACTCTGAGCACACAGAGGCTGTTCCTGACACTGGCCTTGCCTTCTCACACTGCACATTTGTCATAAAAATCTAATACACAGCAAGACCAGGGACTAGCTGAATACCGATGGAAGAGTACACAATAAAAGTACAAATTAATAATTTTCCAAAAAACTGGTGCTAAAAATTTCAAATTTGAATCAGATGTGTTTTAAAAATAAGGCTGTTCTTTCCCTTGGGTGGAATAGGTAGGTGAGCATCTTTCTGGTGTGATTTAAAGGTTAACATTAGGCAAAAAATATTTTTGCACACTGATGCCTAGAGGGCTAGTGATTCACTTGGTGTTTTCCACTGACCAGATGTATGACATTGGAAAAGTCCCTTACATTCCAGTGTACTGTTTTCCTTAACTGTAAAATGGAAAGCTGATGAGACTGATTAAATTCTATAAACATTTCAGTACGATATGGGAGGTACTGTATTACCATTTCATAAACCATGACTTCTCAAAAGTAGCTTGCCTGTGAGAACAAAGCCAGCCAAAGTTACAACTACCACAGACTGGGACAAAATAGAAGATCATTAGTGGCAAGACAGTCCATACTGGATCTCCAAAAGTATTTATTGAGTTACTAGGAAAGTACCTTAGTGGTACAACCTCTGCTCAGCATGTGTGAGGCCCTGGGTTTGAACCTTAGCACTGTGAAAAAACTAGTTAAAACCAGAAATTTTTAATAATCCAACAGATAAATTAAATGCAATAAGACCCATGAAGGACTCCTGTCCCTTTTAATTCTATAATTGAGTGATTTTTGCTCAATTGCTCAACTGCTTCCCCACCTTTAAAGTTTCTTCCCTTTGTGCAGTATTACTTACAAATGTTCATATTGCTAAGATTAATTTATTTGATACATAACACATTTTTGTACATGAATTTATCAGGTCAGCTTCACACTGACAACTGTGCCAGCCTCAGAGAGCTGGAGAACAAAGGCCTGTTGCTGGCAGGGAAGGGCAGACAAGAAGAAAAAGAAAATGATGTTTGGGAAAAGTTAATATACAGACAGAAGTGAAAACAGTGTTTACTTTCACAGTTTCCTAAGGTCATTCATTCAGGCTTGTATAACTATATTTCAAATTGCTTGGGGAATTTGTTCTTTGACTACATATAGCATGTGGTTGTAAACCCTATTAAAGGTCACAGGAAGTTTGGAATAATGGAGCTGGAGCTAAGGATAATTTTTTCTAACTTTCTTCCATAAGGCCGAAATTACATAGAAGATTCTATAGGAAAATGGAGTTTCAAGGAGCCGGAAGTTGGAGTTGGGGAGGAAGTGGGAGAATGACGCAGTAGGTTTCCCCAAGAACATTTTTGAATTTTAACCAAAGGAAGTTGTCGATGTTGGCCTGACTTGCACACAGTACCAAGTGACGAATGGGAGTCGATAACTTGGAAAAGCAGACATTAGAGAATCAGTGAGTCAAGAGTGTGTGCAGGAGACTGGAGGGCTGAGATGTACTGTGCTGTATTCACAGGTACCATACTGTAATCAGATGCACAGCATTTGTGAATAGTACAAGGTGCCTTTCTGACTCCGTGGTCTACTTTGGACATATGTGATTACATTATAAGTTCAAATAGAATTAAGTCTTCAGAGAAGAAAGGTATTATCTGATGGAGTGTAGAAAAGATAAAGTAACTATCTTTCCCCCTCTGTCAAGTAGAGTTGTTGCTATAGCCTTCAGCACTTAGTGGGAGGAAATTTGGGCCCATGGGGCATGAACAATGCACAGGCAGTGGTGAATGTGGTAAGTGTGCGATCATGTGCTTCCATGCCTCAGACCGACTGCCGCCCAGGTTTTGTGTATGCAGGGCATCATTTTCATACTAGATATAGGTCCTTCAAAATTTAGTTTTTTTGAAAGAGTCATGTACAATCAAACCACTTTCTGTTTTTATCTTTTATATTTTAACTGTATTCTATATTTCATAAAAAAGTTTTTGAACATTTTAATTATTCCCATCCTTTAAGATTCTACTAGCTCTCTTTGCTCTTTTATACTTGTTTTAGTCATTTTATCCTCATCTGAATGTTATCTACAAGCCAATTAGATAGTGGACATCAAACGAACCAATTTTATTATTTAAGAAAATCGTCTTTATACCACAGGCTCATTTTAGTCTTCTGCGTGATTTAGTGATTTCAGTTACTGGGCTTTTGGATTTATTACTCAGGATCATGACACATGTTTATGAGCCAATAATACCACATGATTTTGTAATGAAGACCATCTGGCTTCTCCCCATGTGGAACAAATAAAGTAGATATAAACTTCTTTGACCACACTCATATGCTCTTCTCTTTGTTTCCACCTCTGAGAATGAAATTTCTGATCATACAGAGGGTTGCTATGTGTTCTCTGTCACGGAAGTATTATTAACCTATTTCAGAATTATGTATATAAATATAGAGCTATTTTAGATTCAGATTTTTTTTTTTCCTACACTGAGGATTGAAACCAAGGCCTTCTTGCTGAGCTACATCCTCAGCTCTTTTTAGGTTTTACTTAGAGACAAATTTTCATTGAATCACTAAGTGGCCCAGTCTGGGCTCAAACTTGTGATCCTTTTGCCTCCAGCCTCCCAGAGTGCTGGGATGAGAGGAGTGCACCACTATGCCCAGTCTTAGATTCAGTTTTGATGAGGTCCTAATAAAATAGAAGCTAACTGCACCCACATTGCACAAAGAGATGGGGAACCATCTACATGGATGTTGGGTGGGAAGGAGCTGCTTCCCTCTCACCTCAGATACGATGAGAGGGGTTCTGAAAGCCTTGAGAATGCTCGAGGGCACTGAGGAGGAAAGACTGCCTCACAGGTGAGGAATCTGGAAGAAGGACATGAGCCTGTGGCCGGGAGGAGGAGCACAGGGCCCCTGGTGGGTTGGTCACCGTGTGTTTTGACATTTTTTACTTCTTTCAAAACACTTCCTAATTTTCCTTTGGATTTCTGCTTTGACCTATGGCTTATTTTGAAGAGGGTTACACTCAGTTTCCAAATATTTGGGGATTTTCTAGGGATCTTTCGTTGCTTGATTTCTTTCTAATTTAATTCCATTATGGCTAGAGAGGATACTTTAGCTGACTTGAACCACCTCTGAGGTCTGTCAGGATTTCCTGACCCTACACCAGGGCCCGAGAGTCTTCTTAGGGAACGAGCTGGGGTGTTGCAGGCATTGCTCTGTTCTTCATCTTTTAGGGATCGTTGTTCTCTGTTGCTTAATGTCCAGTGTCTTAAGATCAGACATTACATCCCTTATAAGTTCTGTCCAGATTCTCAGTTGTTTCAAAGAGGAAGAAAGAGGAAGGCAGTCTGGTCTCTGTTGCTCTACCTCGTTTAGAAGCACAAGTTTGCATTTAAATGAAATATTCTTTTTATGTGCTTTCACTGAACGTAGTATATGTAGGTCCTTGATTCAACTCTGGCTGTAAATAAAACTGACAAAGTAGCAGCAAGAGTCTATAGGAGGTGGATAAAATATGTGCTTATGTATTGTCTACCAGAAAAATGCAGTTTTGAAATAATAGTGGTATTTACTAAATGTACAAGATCAGAAGCCAAAATGGTTATCATCCTCATCATCCTCATCATCAGCAAGCACACTATGCATTCAGCACTAGTTGCATAGGAATGAATGGACATAGTGGTGATGCAGGCAAGGTCATCAGGGACATAGGACACCTGGCATCCCAGGATTTGCATTGTCACTATGACTTAACCCGTCTATGTTACTCAAAATTATCTGGAGGATGGAAATAAGTTTCTGGATAGCATTTTCAGAGATTCTGAACTAGAACCTTCAAGTCCCTAGTTTTACAAAGCTCCATATAGGTCATATTGATGCAAAACTGTTTAGAGATCCTTTGCTGTGATGATCTATCGATTCAGCCTGGCTTAATTTGTATTTAGCTTTTCAAGAATGATGAGAAGAGCTTCTGTTTGTGGGACTCTGAACATTCCTGCTTCAGCTACCTTACACACATAGCCTCTAATCCAAAACTCCAACTCGGTGGATCTTATTATACTCATTTTCTGAAAGAAAGTTGACTTTTTTCCTCTGGTTGGCTCAGTAACTTCCCAAGGCCACATGTGGAGTCCACCTGGGGAATGATGAACTTAGCTTTTGTTTTTAATCTGGCACCAACACTGCTTTCAAAATGTTATCATGGTACCAATCAAAAGACTCCTCTGTATACCCGTGTGTTTTGATAGTATTTGTTGATTTCAGCCAAAATTGTGGAAAGAAATTGTTTTGGAAGGAAGGGTATGGTAGATTCTGTAAAAGTGAAACAAGGACAGAAGTGTTGTTGAGATAATGTGCAGAAGAGATGGGGCGCATTCATGGTTGCAGCCAGAGACTAGGTGATGTTCAATAATTCTTCAGATATTAGTGCTTCACAGAACACTTATTTATACATTGTCTATTTCTTTGATTTTTATAAATCGAGACTAGCAATACAAATTGAATATAGATATTGATTTAAGCCCTTACAATTGCCTGTAAAAATATGGTACTTTATGCACTTACTTTTTCATAATCTAAGTAACTTTTATGCATTTATTATTTTCATAGTCTATTTCCTTCTAGCTGCTTCCATTTACCATCTATCTATCTATCTATATATCTATCTATTGATATAGGGTCTTGAGTCTTGCTATGTATATCCAGGTTGGCTTTGAACTCATGGAGAACCTCCTGTCTCAGCCTCCGACGTGCTGGGATTACAGGTGTGTACCTGGCTTTTTAAAATTTTTTCTGTTTTTTTCATTCTTTTATCATTCTATCCCTTTTTATAATTCAAGGTAATGCTTATGGGAAGTTTCCTGTAAGTGTTTATTTCTTGTTTTTAGTTTTAGAGCACTTCGTATTGTTATTTCATATTGGCAATCACTGGCAGTATCCGTGCCATCCAAATGTGAAGAACGTGAATGAGTGCTATATCGATCAGGCCTAAATAAACAGCTCCTAATCCTGTGAGTCAGATAAAGTGGAAAGGCTTTATATTTCAGAAGTTATACCAAGATTCTAAGGAAGAATCAAAAGAATAAAAATGAAAACTTTCCATGTGTTGGTGAGCTCTGTTTTGGGGGGTAAACACTTATGCTTGAGTACTTGGGAGGAAAGCTTTGGATTGAGGTCACTGATTTAAATTCTGTCCATTCCCTCCCTTCCTACCCAATCGCCTTTGTCTCCCTTCACCCACTATTTAATTGGAGCTTTTTTCAAACTTGAGCTGATCTGAATGGAGTTACAGAGTGAAATTAACCAATTCCCTGGGAAGAAGCGAGGGTAGCAATACTTTAGAAAGCTTGTTAATTCCTCTTTTCACTCTGCCTCCCTGCTCCGCTCCCAGGCCTCACTGGGAAGCCCTGGAGAAGGAGAATTAACAAGCCCCCTGAAGCTGAACCACTACAGCCTTCCAAGGGAATTGGCTAATTTCACTTTGCTGCTCCATTTGGAGCATCTGGGGGTATTGGTCTTGAGGGAAATAATGGGACCTGGTGTTGGAAGCCCTTTACATTTTTAAATAAAATTCTACTAAATTTGCTTATCAAACTAAAAAATGCCTGTGTCACACTGGCTTCTATACTGGCCTGGACTAGTACAGTTCTTCAGTTTTCATTTTTTAAAACCAGCTTAGACTTTCCAAATTCTTTTGGGTTCCTCATTCTTACTGAATAGATTCTTTCCTCCATGTCCCATGATTATGTTTCTCAGCAAGCGAGAAGTTGCTGAACCCTTCCTTTTCCCAGCGTAGGTCTGACTAGCATGCTTGCTGCTCCTCCCCTCCGCCGCTCCTCCCTCAGAACCCAAGATGCTGTCCTTCGTCCTTGCTTAAGACACTTGATCATGGTCTTTTCATATTCTGCATCGTGCCTGACTCCGTGCTTCACCCAGAGGGCACAGAGCGAAGGAGTCAGAGGGCCCCTGGTTGCTCTCACAGTCTTCTGTTTCCCAAATTCTCTTAACACATCAGCATGCTTCAAAATTCACAACCCATCCTTTTTCTAGGTTAATAAATTCACTGAACATTAACAGTTTTAAACAGTACTCTGGGGGCATCTCCCCATTAACCTCTTTACATTCTGAGCCTTAACCATTTAATTCTCCTCAGTTCCTCTCAAAGGTATTCTAACGATGGAGCATCATCTTTTTGCCCCTCGGTTACTCAAATTCCTTAGTTTCCACTTGTGGGGAAGTGTCATAAAAATCCTGCTAGGAGTCTCGAGTCTCTCGAATGAGACTCATTTGCTTTGAGTCTTTTTATGTATGGCCCTTCAATTAGTGTTAGAATAATGAGAGAAAGTTGGAGATGAGTTTCAAAAGCGAACATTCAAAAATACCCGAGTTTAAAGTTATTCTCATTTAGCCCAGAGGCATTTCTGAAGAACATAAGTAGATGCTTCTTTTTTATATTAATTTAAACAAATTTTGGTGTTTCATTGATTGCCCTTGAATACTGTTATTGTGTCAAGACTATACTGAAAACTGTGCTTTCTGAAAATCATGGAAAACTCCAGGTTTGACATCAGAGCCCCTGACAAGTGCATCTGTCCTCATTATCTCAACATCTATCTTGGCTTGTAAAACTCCTGCAGGTTTATGAAGCATTACAGTATCCTTCACTACCTCCTCTTGTGCTTCATCATAAAGCTGCCACTTACACTAAAGCAAGCCTGATAACATTGTCTTATAGATCCAATTCATTTGAATAGAACATGCTGCAGACACTAATGTCCTTTTGCTGTAGCTCTTCTCTGCCTGAGTTAGAATATTATGCTCAAAAGTTAGAAGGATGAGGTGCAGAGGTACTATATGCACAAAATCACCACTCACTCCTGGAGGGTTAGAGCCTTAAATATCATGATATTCATCCTAATATGAATAGAGGAAAAGTGCTGCTTTTGCACTTTCTCAAATGAGGCTATAGACTTCAACCGTCTACTATACCATCCTTAGTAAGTGGACAATAAGAAGAATAATAAACCATGGTTCATTTTAGATGTTAACCCACATCCAAATACCTGAATGACCTTCTCTCAAAGCTGTTTTAAATAAATGGTGTATAAAATACACACCAAGAGAGTCATAAACGGCCAAGGTGATATTTGAGGCCTTATGGGAGGCACTCATTTCAAAGATTCCATGCTCTGTCACCTCTAATGATCTTTGGCTCTTCATTTAGCTGAGAGCTGGCTTTTTAATGAACAAATGCTCTAACCAGTCTAGATGGCATTCTTATTATGGTCATATATTTTCAAGTGCGATGGTGAAGAAATTGATATAAGGAGGTGTATGAAAAGTAAAATAATCCCTCTGAAATGGAGGACATCCGTGTTCCCATCAAAGTAAGGATAAACTCTGTGGGATGTAGGTGCTTCTGGTAGTGATTTCCAGTTGATAAATGAAAGTACATATCTGTACCCCTAAATCTCCAGGAGATTAGATGTATCTGACTATTTGTTCAAAGACAAGTCTGAGGTAGTGGGTACATGCTCCAGGCCATAAACAGTGTGTGTGTGTGTGTGTGTGTGTGTGTGTGTGTGCCATAAGCAGTTCGCTTGCTCGCCCGCGTGTGTGTGTGTGGGTGCATGCGTGTGTGCCTTTCCCAGTCAGTTATAGAAATTTAGATATCTAGATGGTCCCCAGGGTTATAAGACAATGCTGGAGTCTTCTGAGCTATTCCAGGGAGTGTTGGGTTAGGTGAACTGCTTCTCAACCTTTTAGAATGTCTTAGATTATTGTCATTGCAGAAAGAAAGGGAAAGAGTCTACTAATAATTTGTCATATTCTAGTGTTTGTCTTGGCCTGGGAGATTTAAAACATCCTAATTTCCCCAATCTTGACTCAAGAACCTCAGAAATTCCTGGACCATACTGGGATCCTATAGAAGTAGTTTTGTTCCAACACACACTTTTCAGGACATAAAAGGAAGTTCAAGAGCTTACTTCTGACTCAGTTGGGCTTGGGTCATGAATTGAAAGGACATTTGATTCTCCTTAGAGGTTCATTTATCTTGGAAATAACTCTATGCCAGTTCTCCTCTGCATTTGGAACATGTTGGAAATGAAGGGGTCTGTTTTATGTTATCTCCTTTAAGTACATTTGAAAAACCATATTTCATTAATCTTTAGGTTTTGAATGTAGCTTTATATCATTTTCAGGCACACTGTGCCAAATGACATGGCTCCAATTACACTCAGGGGGATTATTGGCTTTTTATTATTAAACAGAGATGTTTATTTTTGTGCTGAAGAAAGATGCCAGACAAATTAACAAGACATAAATGGCATATGATAATTGCTTTAATAAAATTTTATGTCATTGGCATGTCATATAAGTATATAGACTTGCCTGTGCATTTTCAATGTATTAATTAGGCTTGCTTCCAGTATCTTTTAGATTTATTCTTTAAAATTTTGTATTTTAGCCAGGCGTGGTGGCACACACATGTGATCCCAGCACTTGGGAGGCTGAGGCAGGAGGATCACTGCGTGTCTGAGACCAGCTTGGGCTACAAAGTGAGCTCAAGGCCAGCCTGAACTGCATAGCGAGACCCTGTCTCAAAAAATAAATAAATAAATAAAATTATGTGTTTTAGATATATTATTTTAAAAATAAAATAAATTTGTTCACTTAGTAGCTAACAAAAGATGTTTCTGAGCATTCTTTCCATGTTTTTTACTCTGGATCCAAATAGCACTCACTAAGCTCATATATTCATTTTAGGGTCCTATCACTTTTCTATGTAGAGTAGCAAATGAGTAGATAGAAATAGTTTAGCCATGCACTGTAGTTTTCATTCTGAATGAAATGTTTGTAGTGTATGTTGTGTAGGAAGATGACAGCAAGATGTGAACACAGGTATTGTTCAGGATATGAATCTAATTCATTCAGGATAAAAATGTACCTTCGTTGGTATCGTGCTGCTGCAACAGAATACCACAGACTGATTGATGCTAATCAATGACAACAATTGATCAGGTCACTGTTCTGGTGGCTAGAAAGTCCACGATCAAGGGTCTGACAAGGGCCCTTGCTGTACTAGCTTATGATGGAAGGTCAAAGAGAGATCAACAGTGAGAGAAATTAGAGATGGAACTCACAACTCAAAACTTTTCCCAGCTTTAGTCCACTTGCAAAAGTGGGGCCCTCATAACCTAAACACCTCTCATTAGGCCCCACCTCCCACAATTGCTGCATTGGTAATTAATGTTTCTAGCACATGATTATTGAGGGACACATGCAAAAATGAATGAAGAGCAGAGCTAAAGGAATTTTTTTACATGCTGAATAGGGCCTTTCTGCTGAACAGCACCATACTGCCTGGGAGCAAAAGCTTCCAAATGTTAGAACAGAACCATTTTGTCTTGTCCTGATATTGTGCGAGAAGGTGATTTTTAAAAACCAAACAGGAAAAGCCTTGAAAAAATAAGAGATTTGGAGACAATTTGCCTGGTGGAATTTTATACTAAACAATAAGTGTGTATAAGAAGGGAGCAGGACCAAAAGTCCCTCCTTCCACAGTGTTACAGACATAGTAGAGCTGCATTGCTTTTCTTGAGACAGTGCAAGGGGAGGCTGGTACACATACTGGGTTTGTTATTACACTGGCTATTGACAGATCACTTACTGCAGCACCTTAGACATGGCAAAACATCACTGTTGCTTTTAGGCAGTCGTGTCTACCATTATTTTTACCATAAGGAAAGAAATTTTAAAAAATTATCTTCTTAGATTAGAGATCTTTACATTATGTTTCACTGTCAACAAATTCAAGATCTCAGGGTTTACAACAATAGCAGCTTCTTTCTTACTTTGTCAGTGTAGATTCTTGGAGGACCTTGATGCTACTTTACAGAACATGCTTTTTCATTTGAGGATCCAGACTAAAAGAACAGACTTTATCTGATTCTATGGGGGTGGGGGGAGGGGGAGAAAGAGGGAGAATTGGAAAGTTGATTGATAGAGCAGCAGCTAAGTGTCTTCTCAGACACTGCAGTTACTATTGCAGATGCCACTGTTACAGAGATGTGGCTCATAAGTCCCATGGCCAGAGGTGATGTAAGTGAGCGCAACGGGTTATATAGGGTGCCTGTCTCCAGAGACAGAAGCACACAATCCACTTTCAGGATAGGGAACGAAAATGGATGCTGGAGATGACCAATGCCATGTTCACCACTCTTACTCTCTTTTGAAGGCTGGAAGAAGTAAAGTATGATATTTTGGAGAGTAGGACACAATTCTTTCATCTAAGCATCACCTGGATAATGCATTTAAAATGCTATTCCTCCATCCAATCTTTACTCTCACTTCTAACATGGATTCAAAACAGGGCCCAGGAATCTGCATTTGAATAGATGCCTTCATGACCCACTGTAGAATAAAGGTCCAGATGATGTCCTTCAGTCTGTCCTCAATCATATTTTACAATAATGTTTGTGGCTGTGAGGTAAGAAAAACAGTATCCCGAGGAATAAAGTTTCCATAAATTCTCAATCCTCTATTTTCCCTATTTTGTAGAGTCATTAGCCTTTCCCAAAAATTCATATAATTTGCCATTCTTGCTCTTTCCTCTGTTCACAGCAGAAGGAGAATATAAAAGTAATGCATGTCTAGTTATGTTATGAGAGGGGACTAATACCATCAACAGGGAGGTGTATCCATCTTTTCATAAACATCTACTCCGAAGAACTGGAAACACAAAAGCCAGTAGAGTCCCTCAGAAGACTGACCCATAGGCTCACTGACCCACGGATCCACTATAATCACTTCAGGGTGGAAAGTTGCCAGAAAAGACAACTTCTGTGGCTTCAGTCAGGTTCAGACTCTGCTGAATAAATGGGGCTTCCACAAGGAAGACAGAAAGATATGCAAGAGAAAAGAAAAAGAAAAGGAGTGATCTGGAAGAAGAATAGTATGCAGAGATGGATGAGGGGAGGAAGAGAAGAGCACAAGGACGTCGAGCAGGAGAGAATAGAGGAGGAGGAGGGGAAGAAGGAGGAGGAAGTGATGGAGGAGGAGAAGGAGGAAGAGGAGGAGGAAGGGGAAGGAAAGGGGAAAGGAGAGGAAACATATAGGACAACTCTCTGGGTGATCTTGGACCACCCAGTTCTCCTTCTTTTCTTACTTGTGGCTCTCAACAATAGTCATTCTTGGGAGTGCAGCACCCTGAGACAGGGAGGGACAAAGTTCTAGCATTTCAATTTGAAATCCCTGTGCAAATAGCACATGCACCAGTCACCTCAGTATGGTTACTGTACACCTGGTATTTAATTAACTGAGAGGCACAGTACGCAATTGTGCTGCCTCTGCACCTCCTTGTGATGAGCGCGTGTGGCATTGCACAACATAGATGACCAAAAGAAGGAGTTATGCAAAGACAAAAGTGTAGCAAAGAAGCAAAAGGCAATAATTGGATGAGATAAAAAGAGAGCTGGCCATGGTAATGTTGACACTGACGTGTGACCATCTTCATGATCCCTGGGAAACTTACTGAGAGAGAACTTAACCTGAATGAGAGAAGTAGTGATGGTGAATAGGACGAAGCTATCCGGGAGGAAGTGAAGTTGGTTAAGGCTTTTCACATAAAAAAAACTCTTTGAGACACTTCTAGACATTGAAAACTTAAAGTGTAAAATGTTTGAAGTTGATCCAAACTTAGAAAGGACCATGGCAATTCTCCAGTATAGGAAGAGGATGCTTGCCCGTGTTGTTAAATATGTGACAAGAAGTCAGGCACTGTTCAAATCACTCTTGATAGGTTTTCACAAGAGGAAGTACAATGGGAGTTAATATGCTGTCAGTATTTGTGTGCATTATTAAGTATATATTTTACTCTGATTTTTTCCTTATTTTATTTTTGTATTTGATTGACATACAAGTTTGCATATTTATGTCATATTATAATGTGATATTTCAATATATACAAACATACATATATACAATGAAAAAATAAAAGTAATTAGAATATCCATCCCTTCAAAGATTTATAATTTCTTTATAGAAAGAACATTCAAAATCTTTTTCCTAGACACAGTATTTGAAAATAGATAATGCATTATTGTTAAATAAGGTCATTCTACAGTGCAATAGGTCTCACTCTTACAGGTAATCTAAAAAGGTTGATCTCAAAGATGTAGAGTAGAGCAATGGTTAGCAGACACCAGGGAGGGGAGGAATGGGAAGGGAAATGGTAGGTCAATGGGTATAACATTACAAGTAGATGGGATGGACAGTATTTTTATTTTCATCATCTTTTAGGAGAAATGTTCTTAATTTTCCCATAAACAATGAAGCTTCTGTTCATATAAGTGCTGTTCCCATGGAGACAATGTATTTTGATGGTGGAGCTATATTGGATTTATGACCTAC
This sequence comes from Chinchilla lanigera, assembly GCF_000276665.1. NCBI lineage: Eukaryota > Metazoa > Chordata > Mammalia > Rodentia > Chinchillidae > Chinchilla > Chinchilla lanigera. The sequence continues at coordinate 5,169,769 of NW_004955428.1, forward strand.
AGAATTGGGACAGAAATTTGTATTGTTCTAAACTACTGAGTTTGTGGAAATTAAGTATTTTGTGAAGTCATCAAAAACAACAAAAGTCTGAGAAACTGTCACAACCGAAAGGAGGTTAAGAAGCCTGGGCAACTAGATCTAATGTGGTATCTTGGACTGGATCCTAGAATGGAATAAAGGACATTCTGTTTCTCTACTATTCAGAGTACATTATTGTTGCCTCTAAAACATCTGACTCCCTATTTTCCAGTAAAATTGATTGTGAGTCATCCTTCAGGGCCAGACTCTCTTTGCCTTTCTACATGAGTAAATGATTAAAGTAATTGAACTGGTGGAGGAAGTGGCCTGCCCCTTTCAGGACCTATAATAGAATCCCTAGGCTTTCTCCTGGCTTCTTTTTCTTCTTCAGTAATCAGGTTCCTTAGTTCCTCTGTGCATCCATGAATTGACCTCCATTTTCCTTCTCTGTTTGTAACCTAAATTCAGATACTTATCACCTCTGACCTAGGGACTCATGCATTTGGTAAATGCTGGTGACATCATGTTCTAGAAATTCTTTTTCATGCCTTACAAGCAATAACTCTTCATGTCACTGTGAGATCGGTACTATTGCTACCATTTCCATTTGATAAGTGAGAAATTGAGACTGAGAAACTTTCTCATATTCACACACTTGGTAAGTAGAGGTGAAAGGATTTGAAGGAAGGCAGTCTATCTTCAGAATCCATACTTTGAAACATTGTACTCTGTTGTATCTCTTTCATTTGTATACTCATGCAGTCCTTCAATGAGTGCCTGTTATGTTTACTATTTAAAGTGTAACCCAAAATGGATAATTGGGTTGAAGAATTGGTTGCCAGCTGATGGGCTTTTGGGAAGTGTTTAGATCTGGAAGACTCTAATCTTGTGAGTGGATTAATAGAGCATTGTGGTCATGATTTCATAACATTATTGGGAGATGATGAAAGAGGAAGTGGGGCTAGCTGAAGGGACTGGATTAGAGGTGTGCGACTATATCTGGTTCCCAAATCCTTCCTTTCTTGCTCTTTTCTTTACTGTCTGCTTCCTGGCTTCCATGAGGTGAGCAGCTTTGCCTTGATGCTCTACTTCACCTCAGGTCCATGGCAACTTAACCAGCTCACCATTAACGGAACCCACTGGAACTGTGAGCCAAAGTACATCTCTCCTCCTTTGTTTTCCTTAGATACTTGGTCTCAGCAATGCCTTTTGTATCAAATACTGAGGAAAAAGAAATGCTTACAAAGTGCAGAAATGTGTGCTAGGTTACATAACAGGATGGGTTAAAGTAAGGACATTGAGGAATGAGTGGTCACAGCTAAACAAGGAAAGCCTGGGAGAAATTTAAAAGAGATGATTATGGAAATATAGATAGTAATGACCTGACAAGCAGGACATGGTATTTCAAGGGCAAAAGCACTTGGAGACATAAGGAGGATTAATAACGAAGGAATGAAATACCAAGTGTGCCTGGGTGAAGCAAAGAGTGTGACAAAACATTGTAAATACAGGAAAGGACTAGTAAAAGAGACACAGACTTAGCTCTGTTCACAAATTGTATGTGTGTGTCAAATTCATGCTTCTATGTGGGATGTTCTCCAGAGAACCAGGAAAAACTCATTTCTCCTCTTATTCAGGCAAATACATTCTTGTTCACTTCTTTTTTTGAAAACAAAACAAAACAAAACAAAACAAAACAAAACAAAACAGTCAAATTTGCATGACTCCACTTTAAATTCCTTCTTTAGATACAGGTATCTCTTGATTCAATTCCTATGTATTTTCACAGTGCTAGGATTCATGAGTTATTGAAAAGGTGAAGGAATAAAGGGATTTGGCTTTTAAGAACTCAATGTCTAGAAATCCATAGTCTTCTTTACATATCTCATTGTAAGAGTGTACCACGATCTTTCAAAATTTCTGTTTGCATAAAAGATTTGAAATGAATTGTAAAGCTAGCTGGCATTATTAACATTACACAGTGCATCCTGCATTTGCAGAAAGGATTTGGGACACCACTACTTAATGGTCAGAGAGCATTTTCTGACTTTGGGTTCATGATATTTTTCACTGTGCCATGTTCTGTCTGGCCCCAAGTACATTTTGGAGTTCCTTCTATAATGCATGACATTTCTTGACAGTGAGCATCACACATGTATATTTTTCTCATCTAGAGTCCTCCCCTTTTCACCTGTGAACTCCTACTCACTCTGAAATTTATGAGTACTTGCTCTGCTAAGACCTTATGACCATTAAAATTGTGGTTAGGTGGCCATCCTGTCTACTCTTTCACAACCTGTGCATCACCTATCATAGCACCAACACTTTAGTAAATGAGTACTTACTTGATGTTTTTAACTATGAAACTCAAAGTTCCCTGAAGTTAGAACACCTATTTTGGTACTTTTATGTTCCCAGTGCCTACCAATATCTGGGTATGTAACAGTTTACCTGAGAGATATTTTGACAATTTAGGAGTTTATGAATGTATGATATAGTCTGTACAGTTCTTCATATGAGGAAGAGGTTACTTTGTGCTTATTCCAATAAACCCACAATGGACTTTCATTTAGAGATAGATACTCATTCAATTTTAAGGTGCTACCCAGTGTCATAGTGGGAAGGACAGATGACACATTTTGGGGGCAGCATTACTGACCCAATGGAAAATTATGTGATAATAATTTACAGTTCTTTTGAACTATATCTGATGCTAAGCTAAGGGCATTTGGATGCAGCAGCATCTCTTGCTGCACAATGGCTTGCACATGAATTATATTGGGTGGTTTCCATGCGTGTCTGGACCATCATAGTGAAAAACTGTGCCCAGGTGTGTGAACTCTAGCTATGCTACTGGAGCTGCCCCAGTACCTTATTTAGTCTTGTTTTTATGATAATATTTGATATCAGAGTACATTAAAATTGATGTTTGTGTTTGTACAGGTATTTTTCAACATTAATCAAACATGACAAGGGAAAACATTTCTACAACTTATAAAATTAAGTATTTGAGGTGTGATACAATCAAAATGAGTAATAGAAACTCTAGCTTTGTTCAAAAAGATGTAAAACCTGGCTACTGAATTTGCTTCCAGTTTATTTTTTACTTCTGGAGCTATAGAATACTAACTTAAAAGTACCTGAAAAATCTAAACAGTATATGAATTCCTATAGTATTGTGGAGTACAGCTCTGTAGCCATTTTAAAAAATTCTTCCAAATTATCTCATCACCTTGGGTAGTTTGAGTAATATTTCTGTGAACTTTTGGTTCATTTCCTCTTGCTTCTTATCTAGTTTTTTTAACCTTTAACATTTTCTATAATGTTTTCATAGATTTCTGCTACTTGGTGTTTGCTTTCTTCTCTGTTTGTGCCCACTTGATCTGCCTCAGGGGAGTTGGGAGAAGTAGGAGGTCATCTGTTGCTTTGTTTTCCACGTTCTTCTGAGTATGCATATTTGCTTTTTATCATTTATGATTCCAAGGAAATCCAGCTAGTGGCCTAGAGAGAAAACCACTTGTCACCCACTATTACATTACCTTGGTTGTAGTAGTAAATTCAGTGACATCAGTGGGATCAAAAGTCAATGGATATTGAGAAATCTTATGAACCACTCATAAACATCCCTTAACCTGAACTAAGAGGACTATAATTTTAGTGAATGAAATGAGACCACCTCCATATTGAAACATGGTACTTCAGATCACTAGTTTCTAGATGGATGTAGATAGCACTGCCAGAGCTCAAAGACACCTTCACCTAACTACCTTCTCCTTTGGCACCATCCCCTTTGGTGATTTCATTCTCCTAAACTGGCCTCCCACAACAGGATACTGTGAACTTCCTGGCCTGATCCCAGGACTCCCAGGGGATCCCAGGTCTCTATTTAACTCTCTACATTTTTCCAAGCTTATCTCCCAACACTGTCTCTCACCCAGTCTCTATGGTAGGGTACTGACTGCTTCAGACCTGAGGGAAACTCTCCTTTTGTGTGTTGGTCTCCAATCAAGTTGGTCATTTTACAATAATTAGAAAACTCCAATAGTAACAATGATAGTGCTGTTATCAACTGTCGTAGGTACTTTCTCATGGCTGAGACAAGATACTTGACAGCCAAAGTTAAAGGGAGAAAGGTTTCTTTAGTTCCCAGTGTGGGGAGGTGTCAGTCTATAATTGGCTGGCTCCAAGGCAAGGTGGCACATGCAGAGTGGTAACAGTTAGTGGTGGCAGAAGACAGGAGAAGCAACAAGAGAGGGAGTGAGACTCTTCCTGTCCCTTATATTTTATCCAGGCTACTGGGATTAAGACGGTGTCAATCCAATCAGTGGACTGATCCAGCAATCACCCACCTTTAATCCCAGCACCCTTAATCTCAGCATTGTACTGTGAATCAATCACACATTCTAGATTCAGCCACTTCCAAGAAGAACCCTTATGACCACGTGAGGTTTTGGAGTGGGGAACATCTAAACACGAGCTGTGATGATAACTATGTTTCCTGAGGCTCTAGTCTCTGCTGAGCACAGTGCTCGGTGTTAAATGTGTATTATCTCATTTACTTTTACAGAAATCCTTTGACATAGCTGTTATTACCTACATTTTACTAGAGGGTAATAGCTAAAGCAGAGAGAAAGTAAAACAAGCAAACAAAAAATGAGTTCATGTCTAGCAGTTACTGTGATGCAATTTTATATTCTTGTCTCAGTGACTACAAAACCCAAAGCCTTCCTTGTAGGATGCTATACAGGTTCTCAAAGAATGTATTTCCTTATATTTCATGGAACTTCCTATGCTCCTTTTGGCTTTGTCTTTTGGAATTTCCCAGCAAAAAACTTATTTGTTTTAGCCCAGTCCTTCCAAAATTTGAAAATAGTTATCGTCATATCCTCTCTATACTTACATACATGAATGGAATTGGTGCCCTTACAAAAAAGGACGCAGAGACATCCCCTGTCCTTCCTTCCATGTGAGCATCCTGTGAAAGGGTAGCCTCCTATGTAGAGTATACTCATCAGACACTGAATTTACCAGCACCCGATCTGTGAGGAATGCATCTGTGTTGTCTAGAAGCAACCTAGTACTCTGCTACAGAAGCTTCAGTGGACTAAAATGATGTTATGGATTTAATTCCATTCCCCTGAAATGGTGTGTAGAAGTCCTAACCCCTAGTATCTCAGAATGTGGCCTTATGTGGAGACAGCATATTTACTGAGGTAATCAAATTGAAGTAAGGGCACCAGGGTGGAACTTAATCTAGCATGGCTGGTGCCCTTGTAAAAACAGAAGTTTGGACACCAACACCCAGAGAGGGAAGGCAATATAAAAACACCAGTAAAGCACCGTCTACAAGCCCAGGAGAGAGGCCTGGTGTGGATCTTGTTCCCATGGCTCTCAGAAGGGGCCAACCCAGCTATCACTTGACTTTAGATGTCCAACCTCCAGTATAAAGAGACAATATAGATCTGTTGCCTAAGGCTGTGGTGTCATGTATTATGGAGGCCTCAAAAATTACACAAGATCAACGCGTCCTTTACCTTTCTTTGCCTACGCTTTGTTATCCCTGTGAATTCTGACTGCAGACAGCCTAATGTATCAATATCTCATTTGAAACTGGGTGCTACATTGAGTTATAGCAACTGAAACTGTTGACCCAGGATAGGTCTCTGCTATTCAATGGATACTTGGAAACCCTTGGGGAAAGGCATGTTTCTCCATGGAGCCAGCAGCTAATTCATTGTAAATGTAAAGTTTGAAGAAAAAAGTGTACTTCTCATTTTCTTCCTTCTTCTCTCTGATGCAAATGTAAACTTTTCCCCCATAGTTTTCAAAAATAATATTATTTGAAGACCAATTGGAATGAATTATGAAACAATTTGATGCCACTGTCACAAGGTAATGTCACCTTATTCTTTATGTAGACCCCTTGCCACATTGTCAGTCTGCTATACTTCCTTAGTGATGACACTTCCATGGTTCCCTAAATAGTTCAAATTATTCTTAAGCTACTATTTTAATATAAATAAGAGTAAAATAACAGATAGATGTAGGGAGCTATATTTTTCTCAAATGGGAAGAGAATTAAGAGATGGGGAGGGGAAGGGGATGAAAAAAGAATTAATATCTTAGGTACATGCACCAGCTCCTCACAATGAATGTAATCATTATGCACTGCAAAGACATTGTTATGATTTGTGTCTGCATGTCCCCCTAAATCCTCATGCAGTCATGGGGCAGGCTTCTAGATTTTTGATTGATCCACAGCCCAGTGTTGGAACTATGGATGTGAGAGCTGCACCTGCCCTGGGGCAGATAGTTTGCATACAGTGTAAGAAAGGGAAAGAGGCTTGCTCTTCCCTCTGCCATTCCTCCCTTTTTGCTCTAGTTCCTTTGCTGTTTTCCACTGGCATGAACAGTTGCCCTCTGCCATGTGCCACTCTGCCTTGGAGCCAGCCTCCACAGACTGTGAGCTAAATAAACCTTTCCTTCCTTCATTTTGGGTGTCAGGTATTTTTGTGCCAGCAATGAGAGAGAAGTAACCAAGACACACGTACTAATAAAAAATGCAGTATGCTACTTTAGTAGCTTTGTTACACCTGACAGTAACGTCATAAAAGTATTTACTAGGTAGCAGAGTTTAAGCTCATACTAAAATGCACTCTAGATTACCAGTAATATTGGAAAGGATGTAAGAGGTTACACACACATGCCGAAGTCTGAGGTAGATGCCCTTTTCAGATAGCGTCCACTGGTCCTCACCATCTGATACTCACAGTCTTATGTGATCTTCCCCGCTTCGAGGAGAGTTGGGCCTAATGATTCACTTCCAATGGATAGAATATGGCAGGCAAAATGGATGGACTGTCACTTTTGATGTCAAGTTACAAAAGATGAATTGCAGTCTTCTTGGTTCTTTCTCCCCTGCCACACCACACTGTGCTCAGATCTTGCTTCAATGTTTTCATGAAGAAAGTTGCCATGTTATGAGCTGCCACTGAAAAAGCTCAAGTTGCAAGGAGCTGAGTGACCTTTGGACAATAGCTGATGAGAAAATGAGGTAAACCCTCAGCAAAACTTTTCAATATCTGGAAGCTCTATCTACCCAAGAGGAACTGGATCCTGCCAACAACCACATTCCCAGTAAGCTTGGAAGAGGACCCTTCCCAGTTGAGGCTTGAGGTCATTGTACCCCTTCTTGTTCCTGTGACTCTATCATAATTGTGAGTGACCCCAACCCAGAGGACATAGTGAAGCCTTGCCCAGATTCCCAGCCAACAGAAAATGTGGAATAACAAATATTGTTTTCAGTCTCTGTTTGGGAGTAATTTTTTTTACAGTAGTGGACACTAATTTAAGAACAAATATTTGCCATGTTGTGTTGTCTTTTTTTTTTAAGTGGAAGAGAGCAGACTCTGATGTGGAGAGAGAAATAATACTGAGAGAAGAAAGAAAGAGAAGAAAGGAAAACTACACTATACTGGCTCTAGAGTTAAGCCTTCTGAGAGGCTATTTTCTCTCTTTTACATTTTTTCCAATGGATTACATTAACCTTCACTTGAGTGAATTTGGAGTTTTGTGTGGTATTCTAGAACACATCCCTCACTCTCAGAGTGACTAGATTCTATATGTTCTAATTGTACTACTGAGGTAAAAGGATCTTACAATTATGCATAACCTGAAATGGCAATTTAAACAGAACTTCTGGGTATTGAAAATTCTTCTCCATAAACTGTAATGGTTACAGTTTAGATCTTTCTCCAGCTACATGTACCTGAAAATTATTGAAGTAAATCACAAAGATATGTTGATAAGATTCTGCATATGGATCAGTGTTCAGGAAGCCAGCTGCTATCCCTGTGCTTGGGAAGAACCAAACTCAAACACGCCTGTCATGGACAGAAGGACAAACTAGGCGTGATCATTTGGGGTGAAGTCTATGCTCTTTGGTGCTGTTTGCTTTTGTTTAGTTTTCAGCTTTGCATTTCTTTCATTTCTGTGCCTGACTTCCTTTTGAGGCTTCAGCAACCCTTCTGGGCAAAGTAGATGCCAGGATTGAGCATCTTTGCTCCTTTGGCAGAAATAGTTTTTATTAACTTGAGTTAAAAGAGTTACTGAATCTGCAAAGAGCAAGATCCTTCATTCTGCCTCACTTTAACATCAGGCCTTGCAGATGTTTAATTCATACACTCGCCTTCTGAGGTCAGGATTATTATCCCTATTTAGAGGATCTGGAAACCAAGGCAAAAAAAAAAAGTTGAGTAATTTATCCTAGGTCGCAGGAGGGATCAGTGTCTGAGCTAGGATTACCGTTCAGAAAGCTTCGGATTCTAAGACCTGTGCTCAGACTGCACTTATTTCAAGCTGACTTGGCCTACTTAAAGTAAGCCTCCCTCCCCCACTGCTGCCCTTGGAGCCTGCTGTTGAGTGTTTGAACTGCTGTCAGCAGATGTGAAGGAGGGCTGGAGACACAGGCTAGAAAACAGACCAGATATTGGCTGGTCTGACTTCATTATTGAAGTCTGACTTCATTATTGCTTAACGGGCAGTTTCTCCTCTAAAACGGGTTGTCATGTCGGAGTGTTCAAAAGGCTTTTTCTCTTTGTGCAATTTAGCCCGCCTTCATTAGTCTCCTTCCTGTGCACTAGAACTGTAACTATTTAGGAGTGGGACACATCAACAAAAGAAGCTGCACAGTAATGGTAATCATATTATAGAAATTCTCACGGCTCTCTATTGAGAATTTTTCCCAATAGAGGCCTCTACATTTGCCACTGACACTTATTTTAGTTTCCAGAGGATTTTTTGAGGCATACACTTTATGAGAAGATACAAAGAAAAATATATGCATGTGTGTTTTTGCTACCAGTGTTAATGTTAGCAAAATAACAAAGTTTCAGAGTTCTATGAAAAGAGAAGGAGAAATTCAGAAGAAACATTTTTAGAATGCTGGATTTGGAGGGAGAATATCTGAGTTGATGTGTGACTCTTCTCAATTTTTTTAGGATTTTAAATAAATCACTTAATCTCTCTGAAGGTATAAGACAAACCAAGGGGCTGTTGTTCATTAATTCAGTGTGTGAGAAAGATGGATGGATCACCAGCTATGATACAATGTGATCCATGCCATATTAGTGTTATGATCAAAGTGCTCAAGGAGCATAGCAGAAGCAACATTTAATCCCTACCTTGATTTTCACTGCATACAAAACAGAAAGTATTTTAATTGGATGACCCTGATAAATCTACCTATGTAAGAAAGGATAATTCTTAGATGACAGGACTACTTTAATGATGAGGTGATGTAGGATAAGTCGTAGAAGATGAAGAAGGAAAAGGAAAAGGGGTAAACCTGGGACCAAGCTCGAAAGTCCAGGCTATTTATGAGGAAAGTGAGGTTGCTTGTGAATGTAGCTATTCACTCGTTCAAGTTTATAATTCAAGCATCATGATAATACCTGGTAGAGACACAGGCTACGAACATGGCACCCCCTTGGAGGTGACTCTCAGTGGGAGTGATATAATCATTTGAAAGAAAGTCAAAGAAACATGTAGGGACTACCATGAAGAACAAATGCACAGGAGCCCTGAGCAGAAAGACAGAATGTTTAATCTGGCCTGAGAGGTGGAGAAAGGCTTCCTTGTGTAGGGGATGGCTCTGGAGTCACCATGGAGAAATAGGAGGAAGGAACGAGAAGCAAGGGTGGAATTTGGGGTATAAAAAACAACATGTATAAAGGCAAGAGACATGAAAATGAGATTCTTTAGATTATGAGTAAAGTTTTGTGAAAATATCATCCACTTTTCCAACTTCCCTCACTGTAGTGGAGAAACTGAAGCAGCAGATATCTACTATGCATGGGAAGGTGTGCCCCGTAGGAAGAAAGTAAAGTCAAGCAATACACAGCCGTCTATGCTGTAGGTTGCATACAGAGAGTACCACAGTTCAGACAGCATGCTATTATGCCCCGTGTATTCATTGCTTAGGGTCAAGAGAGTTGAACATTAATTTGTTAAATTAAGTTATAATGATGTTTGCCTTCTTCAGTTGCATTACTTGCCAGAAAATATTTTTTCTCATCAAATTAATTATAAATTGAGAAACTAATAGGTGAGGAATTGAGGAAGAGGCTTAAGAGAGCTGTTACAGAGAAGCTGAGAAGCCTGTCATGTAGGGAAGGTGACCAGAGGGGCAACTGAAAAGAAGGCAGATATGTGTTTATTTAGCGCATTTGTGTGTATCTATGGAACTCTGTTATGGTTTAGATCTAAAATGCTCCCCAAATGTTCCAGAGGTGGGGCTTTGGGAAGATGATTTAACATGGGAAACATTGTACTCATCAGTGGATTTACCCATTGGTGAGTTCATAGTTAAGGAAGCGGGGCCCAGGTGGAGATGGGTCACTTGGGCTGTTGCCTGGAAGGTCATATTCTTATCTCCAGATTCTCTATTCTTTCTTTCTGCTTCCTAGAAACCATAGGCTGAAGAGCTTTTCTCCACTCTAACATTCCACTGTAGCCTTTCTACCTCAGAGCCAGCCAGTCATGCACTGATCCCTCCTAAACTATGAGCCAAATTAAACCTTATCTCTTTTATTTTGCAGGTGATAGGTATTTTGTCCCAGCAATAGGAAAGTGACTAACACAGACTTCATTACAAAATAATGGCATTCAAAGAAGTCTTTGAATCATATTTCACACAGTTAACTATGAAATACATATTTTATTTTTTATGTTTATTCTTACCATTCTTTCTTAAAAATTCTCTATTTGTTCTCCATGTTCTAAAAATTAACTTTGCAGTTGTTATCTTTCAGAATTACAATTACTTTTAGGAAAGTTAATATTGTTTACAAAGTAAAAACCACGACAATACAGAAAAAGCCCATAAGTTTATAAATCACTAATATTGACAGATCCAAAATTTATTAGAGAAAATATTGAAATAGCAGTGCTATTTCTATGTCAGACGATGGCAAGAAAATGTGCCAATAAAAATTGCATTTACTGGGGGCTGGGGATTTAGCTCAGTGGCACAGCGCCTGCCTGGCAAGCGCAAGGTCGTGAGTTCAATTCCTGGTACCAGAAAACAAACAAACAAACAAAAAAATTGTATTTACTAATATTTATGAATGTTGTTTTAAATATGAATGTTAAATATTTTTTGGCTAATCTTTTGGAAATCTCTTTAGCATAAAACAAGCCAAATAAAATCTTTAGTTATTATTTCAGTTTTAATTGTGTTTTAGAAAGTTCAAAATCATTGATGCCTTTTCTCTATAAGCACACTATAAATTTAAGAATTAAAACAATCGCCATGAAAATATATCCCCAGACTTGTAAAATGGGAGAAAATATCTAAATAGCGGCTTCTGCTTGTAATTCCATGATTTAGAGAGAGGGCCACTTCTTTAAACTAGACTTTCAGAACACAAAGACAGAAGTAGTGAGTATATCTAAGGAACAGCAAGGAACTGGTACAGAAATTCATGAATTAGTGCTTTTATGATAATTCTACATAATTAAATGTGTCTAAATATATTGTCTATATTGAAGAAAAAATAAAGCACATCATTTGGTTTCTTGATTTTAGAAAACAGATTTGTGGCTAAATATAAGTACTAGGGACAGTTGAAACAGGAAATTAACAAAATACTTAATTCTCAGAAATCAGGAACTCTTAGCTGGACATGGTGGTGCACACCTCTAATCTCAGCATTCGGAACATGGAGGCTCAGGCAGGAACACTGCAGTGACTTTAAGAGCAGCCTGAACTACATAGTGAGACCATCTGCCTCAAAAAAAAAAAAAAAACAAACTAAGAAATGAGATCTTCTTAAAAACATCAGTCAGAGATCAAACCAACCCATTTTTAAAGATTTAGTGTGTTCATCATTATGGAGGATACAGAGAGCATAGAAAGCACCTCCCTTGCCTTTAAGATAATTGGTGCTCTTGGGAAAATAAGATGAGGTGAGAGAGAACTCTGAAAAATGGTGCGAGGCAAAAACATTTAAGGAGCTGATAGAATAACTGAAATTATGAGTGCTAAGAGGAAGATCACTACATGGGGGCATCAGAAAGCTTCCTGGAAGAAGCAGCAATTAAGGCCGTAGCATTTGGATGGATTAGCAGGAAAGGAGGAGATTTGTATATTAGGACCAGAAAGGATGAATGAGAAAATAAAGGAAATAAAACACTACAGTAATGATGAAACACACCCAAAGCAGAACACACATATAAAACCAGAGAAGGATTTTGTATTTGACCATTAATTAGCTAATGAGCATTAACTGAGTCATATGGGTCTAGCCTATTACTGGCTATCACGGAAAATGTGGAAGGGAGAAATTTCTGTATTTAAGAGGCTCAGTTTACTGTGGAAGAGAGGACTACCTCTCACAACATCACCTGTGCTGCTTTGTAACTTAATAGAAGCTTGCATCATGTTTATTTGTATGTTAAAAGTTTGCATGTAATGCAATTTAGGAGACAGAGGACAAGCGTAAGAATCAATGGCTTCAGGAAGAACATTTGAGGACCAAAACTTTGAAAGATGGCTTGAATTCAAACCGAGGAAGGATGGGATGTTCTGAAATTAGCTGAATGTGATATTTGGTGGCTATTCTTGTGGGCAGCTACATAAACAAGGGGCCCAAACTTGATGCTCTTGGAATAGATGACTTTTTTGGACAAGTTTATGCCAAATTCATATTTCCTGTGAAACTGAAAAGCAAAAGACTTAGATATCAGAAAGGTCAGAAATAAAATTAACCAATCCACTATCTTTGATTTTGATAAGTGACTTAAATTCTTTTTGGATGAAATTTCTGGCCTAGTACATGAGGTTAATAAACCTGATCACCAGACTTGCTTAGAGAACTCCAGAAGATAACCTGGAGCAATAATGCATCTACCTACGTGGCTGCTTGAAAAATACTAGTCCCTCCGTCTCACTCAGTATAGCTTCTTGAAAGGGGGGTTGCAGCAGAAACTAGAAGTTACTGTCAACAAGCACTAGCCTAAAAATGTCCCAGATCATAAGAATGATGCTGAAAGAGGCTATTATCCATTTACTTTTGTTTTATTAATCACACAACCCCAATCCTTTTGCTACTTCCATAAAAAGTGAAAAGTTGTAATTAAGTGGGAGGAGCTGTCCTTTCAGAGTCAAGCATGGGTAAAGCTTGTAAGACCACAGACGGTGAGTGTTAAAACTCTTGTTTGTTAAGTGGCTCAACACTTGAGCTTTGTGGGAATGGCCTTTTCATAATTTTAAACAGTTTGTGAATTCCCATTCAAGGCAAGATTCTCAAGGGGAACTCAATATAACCTCTGTCTAATTCCACTTGGTATTTGATTTCTCTTTTGTTTGCCAGGCATTAATTATTAAATGTGCTTCATATTGATAATTATATTGCATCTTATTTATTAATGACTCACTATTAAGCTTCAACTTAATATCCCCAGGGTTTCTCAGGTCTCTATTTTTGCAGGTCAGTGCTGCTTTTATCTTTGTAGGACTAAAAGCTGAGAAGGTTTCAAGCGTTGGGGTTTAAGGTAGATGGGTCTTGATGGTGTGATTACCCACGACACAGCTCATTACCACTAATAGAGTCACCCATGCAGCCAAAGAGAGAAAAGTGAGACTGTGAAATAGTGAACGAATAGGCAATAAATTATTACACAAGGGGAAAGCAGTCATACCAAAGAGCAATAAATGGCCAGAGCCCAGCAGAAAGGGTTGAACTTTTAATTTTGTCTGACTATGTGTCTCTTTTGGTTCTTTTTCAGGAAGACAGATCTCATTTTTAGAGCACCCCCACCCCCCGCCAATTTTCCCCCTCCTTTGAGCCCTTCTTGGATGTAATAAGAGACACAGGATAATCAAGATTGCTTTCTGTAGGCCTCACTTCCTTGTTTGGGCTTCTCATAAATTGAGAATTATACCTGAATGCTTATATTCAAGATTCCAGTGACATAGATTGTAAGCTCGCATTATGAGAGGGTAAAATTTCACTGGTTTGTTTCAGAGGAGAAAAATGTATATCCTGTCTGGTAAACATCTCAGTGTGAGCTTTGGAGAGAGATTTAGTTAACAACAACCAAACTCCATAAACTGAGCTCTACAGTGCCCAGATGGCTCCTTGGGGGCCACTGTGCCTTTGGTGCCTTGGTCTCCCCCAGGTGGGAGTCACTCCTTTGGTTGGTTCACTCCATCACATTCCACTGAGCAGATAAGCTTTTCTGCCTCTGCACCCCAAGGGGTCTCTTGCAATTGTTTTCCTGTGGTTTACTGCTCCCACAGCTCCCCTAGTTTGGAGTCTCTTCTCACTATCTTCAAAGTAACCCCTTCTGAGTTTCACCTCAAGTCATACAAATTCTTAATGAGTCTTTTCTCATGCATAAGAAGGAAGGCTTCCCTGTTGCTCCAATGTTCAGCTGAGATTTTGAAGCTCCTATCCATCCCTGAAATTAAAAAGCCAAAATCTTTCATCCAGATAATTATACTCTTCAGTCTCCCTTCCCTGTCCCTGTCCCTCTCTCTTCTCTCTCTCTCTGCTTATGCAATGGCATCGTCCCCACTCATCCAAGGTAAAACATTATATCCTTCATGGTGGCTCCAGCTTGTATCTCTCTCTCTCTCTCTCTCTCTCTCTCTCTCTCTCTCTCTCTCTCTCTGTGTGTGTGTGTGTGTGTGTGTGTGTCTGTTTTGCTTTATTTTGTGAGAAGCAGTAAATGTGCTTGGGTCAAGAATGGGACTATGCCTTCTTTTCATTTTTATCCACCAGGTTGAATATGTGTATATTTATTAAAAGTGTTTACTTTTGGAGTAATTTTTGATTTATAGAAAAGCTGCAGGACAGTACAGAGAGCTTCTGCCTACCTCTTCCTTTTTTCCCATGCTGCTAACATTTCACATTAGTATGGTGCACTGGTCACTACCTTGAGTTCAATTTCACTACTTCCTAATGTCCTGTCTTTCTGTTCCAGGATCTCATTCAGGCTACCGTATTATCTTTAGTTGTCATTTGTCTATCTTCCTGTGTAACAGTTTCTCTGACTTTCCTTCTTTTTTATGACCTTGACAGTTCTGCGAAATTCTGGTCAGGTACTGTTCTTCAAGTCTGGTTTAAGTTGGGTTTAGCATGAGGATTTTCTCATGCTAGACTTGGGTTATGTGTTTTGGGGAGGAGAACCTCAAAGGTGAGGTGTCAGCTTCCTTACACACTCCCAAGGGCTCTGGCCCTGTGGATCACTCATCACTGATGATAGTGACCTTGATCACTTGGCTGAGTTAGTGCTGCTAGGCTTCTCCACTGTTAAGGTAATTTTCTGTCTTTCACCCTTTCAATACTCTACTCCTCAGAAGCAAATCAATAAGTCTGAAAACTTTGCTCTACTTTCAAGAAATAAGGAGTTAAGCTCCACATCCTCGAGAGAAAATATAAATTATTTAGAACTCTTCTATAAGGAAAACTTGCCGTTTTTCTTATTTATTTATTTACTTATTCATTTGTTCATTCATCTGTATTGAGATCATGACCTGTTTATTCAATGCTAAACTTCTAAGCAATGCCTTCATATGAAGTTAATACATCTTAAACAAATTAAGGTAAAGCACAGACTCAGAAAGAACCCAAATGTTCTCTGCTGTCTTCAACACTAATTCAGTGTAAAAATTCCAGTGTCTCTGCTTGCTTTTTAATCTATAAAAGTAGAAAACAGTGTCTACCATACAGAATTATTTTGCAACAGTACCTAATATAAGCACAACTCCTGGAACACAGACAGCTCCAGAAATTGTTCTTATTCTCAACTTTCAAAAATGTTTACTTTCCATTTCAGAAGTTCAGGTCCAAGAGTCAAAAATTCTTAGTCATCACTGTGGCTACATATGAAACTGAGATGATCTATCTTTTCAGTTACTGGGGCATAAGGTATAGATTGATGTACAGTCTCCACTTGTAAATTCTTTTTTTTTTTTTTTGCTAATGTAAAACTAAGCTCAATTCTGTTGATCTACTATTTAATCTCCCTCCCTTGTGACAAATTTTGGCCCATAGATCTTGTTGTTCTATAGTTTGTGTGCTAGAGGGAATAAAATTAAAAATAGCTTTCTTTTAGTGCTATAAAATTTTTTTCTCAATACATAAGGATGGAATTAGAAGGGCTTAGTAACAGGATTGGGCAGAAATAGTGTTTACTACATTCAAAAGCAAAGACTTAAAAGCACTAATTCTGGTTACAGTTTTGTGCTAAATTAGTGCTGAACCATCAGATAATATTTTGCTTCCTTCCGCCAATAAAATTTACCAATTAAACTATCGTCACCTGTGAGTATTGCTTTAAGTAGCTCTGCATAAAATAAATAATGACCCTAGTCACATGACAATAAATAAACCGCAACATTTTTTAAAAAGCACATATATCATATATTAGGTGGTGAATAGCGCTGTGGAGAAGTAAGAGATATACAAAATGTTGCAAAGAGGAGAGGTATAATTTGTTGTTTTTTACCTGAGGAACTCCATGATAGTGTGAATTTTAAGAAAGCCTGAAGAAAGTGAGGAAATAAGTTACTCTGGTTTCTGAAAGAATAACCTGGCTGAGAGAGGAAATGGCAAATGCAAAGGCCCTGGGGTGCCTTTGCAAGTCAAAGTATTCAAGAAACGAATATACATCAGAGCAGATCTTTAGATATGAATGTGACCAAACTGAAATTGAGTTGAATTAAATATATTCATTGTTTAAAAGAAAGTATAGTTAAAATTAAAACTGCAAGAGAGATATGTCATCCAAAGGCTATTTTAATCTTCAAGACTTTCGCTTAGTTCTATAAATATACTTCTTTCCTAACAAACTAAATATCCTGAAATATTTCAGTTCCTGGTGACCTGCCATTCCCACTACTCTTGCTAAGCAATAAAATTGTATTTCAATTCTTAGTCAGACTGAAGAGTCTTGTGCCTTTTCCAAGTACAGCGCACAGATTTCCTCGATGTGACCAGATTAACTGAGAATGAGCTAATTTTTAATATGAGAAAGAGCTATGCTCTTCAATATTCATTAAAATTAGAAAACCAGTTCCCTACTTGGATCTCATATTTTAAAGCAATTCAGTTTGTTAAAAATCCTTTAAATTTTTATTTTAAAACTGTCACATATAAAAAAGTAGAAGACTCTTAAAGTGAGTCATATCATCCTTGATTATCAACTCAGGGTTCCCCGAGGCCAGTGTTTCCTTGGCAGCAGGCAGGCAGATTGCAACAGTGAGGGATACAATTGTGCACCTGTGATATCTCCAGGGACGCATTTTAAGATGGGTGATGTGTGCTGAGAGCTCCGCTGTCTCCACTGTGGGTTTCAGACACCTCAAGGTATCCTCTTGCGTGGTGATACTCACTGTGTTTGAATTGGAAGTGTTAGCCTTCTGCAGTGTACATGCATGTGTGTGCGTGTGCAACTGAATTTTAAATTTAATATTGACAAGGAAATATCTTTAAATCAATTGGGTTAAAGGGTTAGGTTAAACTTGGGTCCACTTTTTAAAAATCTAAAATATTGCTTTCAAGTGGTAATTATTTCTATCCTCTGTTTAGAGTTGAATACATATTGCTTCATGTTGTGTGGTCATAACAAAACACCTGAAGCTGGGAGATTTACTAAGAAAGGAAGTTTATTTGGTTCACCTTCTGTAGCTGGAGGGTTCAATCAGCGGCATGGTTGGGCATCTCAGCAAGGGATCCTGTCTGCATCACGGCATGGCGGAGAAACGGAAAGGTAATAAGCTGCATTCGGGTGGGGCGAAGGATGTGGACTGGCGCACTGTACAACCTGCTCTACTGAGAACTGACTGCGGTCCCTGGAGAACCACATTAATCCCACTGTCATTGTGGCAGTGCCCTCAGTGACCTAAAAGCCTTCTATTAGACTCAGCATGTTAGAGGTGCCATCCTTTAACACCGCCACATTAAGCCCTAGGGGACACATTCGAACCACATTCAAATCGTATCTTATTTTTGAGATAATTTCTACAAATGAAGACATAAATGTTCATAAACTTTGAAAAAGAGTGTTGCCCACATAAATGTTTTTCAATAAAGGAGTTGTTTTTACCTTTTATAAAATGCAAGCATTCTGCTGTAACATGTTTTAAAATGCGGCAAGCAGGTAAATTCCATGGAGGAGCGAAAGGCCCTACCTTGTAGTATGTGCTGTTTTTTGTGTTTCGCAGGCTCTAACTACATCCACTTTAAATGAGCAACAATGCAGTGATTGCTTCAAGAAATTTCTGAAACATCTGCAACTCAGTGCTAGCAAGGCCACATGAGTAGATTTTAACCTGTCTATATAGTACTTAACCGCTTTCTTTGGCAAAATTGAATATGGCACCTATTACTATTACCTATTACTATTACTTATAAAACTGTCAGAATTTTGTCCTTTCAACTTATTACTATTATTTGCTTTTTGAGACAGCGTATTTGCTCTGTAATTCAGACTGATCTTAAACTCAGCCCAAGCTAGCCTCAATCTCATGGTGACCCTTTTACCTCAGTCTCTGGAGTGCTGGGATTACAGGTGTGTACCAACAAAGTGTGCTGGGATTACAGGATTGCTGGGATTACAGGTGTGTACCAGCAATATTATTGTTTCTCTCTCTGATCTTAATCAGTTTTTATTAATCTAGCAAGAACAGGGAAGTATCCTGACTACAAGGGAGCTACAAGTAGTAATGGAACAGCTGTGACCTCTGGGTTGTCGGATAGCTTGCTATATTAATTTTCCCAGGGTAGATGGACAGCAGATATCATCCTGATCCCCCACTTTCCCCTCTTTGGTCTGTTGATGTCCCAGGCATTTCTTGTCTCTCATGGTAGGCTCCCAGAAGCACTGAAGCACAATTTCTATTGTGTTTCAAATATCAGAAAATGTAACAATCAAATTTGGAAACTGAATGCAATCGTTTTTCAGTTGTAATATGCTATCAATTGCAAAATATACCTTTGATTTAGTAGTTGATTGCATGGAAAACAAACTACATTAAATATGCTTATCATTGTAAAATTTATCTTTTTTCCGTATCCAGAGGCTAAGGCAGGAGGATCACAGTTTGAGGGCAGCTTTGGCAACTTAGTGAGGTCCTACCTCAAAATTTAAAATGAGGAAGGACTGGTGATTCAACTCACTGCTCCCTGAGTTCAATTTTCAGTACTGAGGGAGAAAAAAAAGCACTTGTACCTCTTGCAAGTAAGGAATCACAGTAATGGAACATGGATAATTTGGTAGGCTTTGGAGTGGAGAAAACACACCTATTCTAGGACTGTGCTCTCTCAACTAAGGTATAGGTAGACCTTTTGTCCCTTTTAATGGTTCCACCTCATTGGAACTTTTTGTGGGTGAACTCTAAGCTTGTATGCTGCCTCCTGTCATAAAATGAGTCATCTTAGTTGTCTTTAAATTATCACAGTTCTCTTGGCTTGAATTACTGAACAAAACCGATGGCCTCCAGTCAGAATCTCATGAATGGATAAGTAAAAGTGTTGCTACTGACTGACATTATATCTCCAAGGAAAAACAGCAGATGGACCAAATGGAGAATTTATACTGGATAATTTTTATCTCCTACTCTTTTTTGGTGATTGAATTTTCGTGTGGCTTATTTTTAAAATTAATTTTATTGGTACACTTTTGTCATACAAAATGATCACATTCATCCTAGAGAATTTGTACAAGTAGATGGTATATCTTAATTCTTTTGCTTCCCCCTCTTCCATACTTCTTCTCCACTCCCTTTATAAAACTTTGTTTCTAGTTTGTTCCCTCTCAGTTTTTTAAATCCTCCCTCCGCTTGTTTCCCTCCCCATTTGGATCTTTTCTTCCTATTTCTCAACATTTTCATCCTTTTTTACTGTTTGAATTTCTCACATGAGAAACAATGTGATATTTAAATCTGTGTGTCTGATTCATTTCACTTAAAATTATGTTCTCAAGGTGCATCTAATTACCAAAAATGTCTCAGGCTTATCCTTCTTTGTGACAGTGTAGTACTCCATTCTATATGTAAACCACATTTCCTTTATCCATTCATCCATTGATGGGCATCTGGGCTGTTTCCAAGATGGAGCTATTACAAATGGTGCTGCTATAAACATGGGTGTGCATATATTGCAGTGGTATGATGTTTTTAACTCTTTCAGGAAGATACCAAGAAGGGGACTAGCTGGCTCAAGTGGAACCTCTAGTTTTAGTTTTTTGAGTAATCGCTATATTGATTTCCATATTGCTTGTACCAACTTACACTCCTATCAGCAGAGCAGAATGGCTTGTTTTTCCCCACAGCCTTTCCAGCATTTGTTATTGGTTGATTTCTTGGTAATATCCATTCTTTCTAGAGTGAGATGGAACCTCAGTGTTGTTTTAATTTGCATGCCTCAAGTGACCAGTGATATTGAACATTTTTTCATATATTTATTTGCTGTTTGTACTTCTTCATCTGAGAAGTGTCTATCCATCTCAGATGCACACTTTTGGACTTTTTTTTTTTTAATTTGAGGGGTCTGAATTTTTGAGTTCTTTATATATTCTTCACTAGTCCTCTTCTGAGGAATATCTAGTAAAAAAATTTCATCATTTTGTGGGTTGTCTCTTCATTCTGTTGGTAGCTTCTTTTGTTGTCCAAAAGCTTTTTAATATGATGTGACAAAAGGCCTTGGCTACACGTATGTCTTTAAGAGTTTTACCTATTCTATTTTCCAGCAGATTAAATATTTCTGTTTCAATATTTAGATCTTTATGTGTGGCATGTTTTAAATCCCAAGATGCCTAACTTTTTAAGTCATCTCAATTTCTATATCTAGCTTGCTCTATCTATCTATCATCTATCAATCATCTATCTATCTATCATTCTATCATTCTTTCTATCATAAATTCAAAGTAAGTGCAAAAACAGCTATAGATTGAAAATCCAAAGGATAAAGACGGTATATATGTATAATCTTTTTGGTCGACTGTGAAGTAATGTGGTGTTTATTCAGTACTCTTCTTTCCCTGCTGGGTCATTTTCTAGCCAAGACCCTTATTTTAGTCATTCCCTAAGTCTCCTACTTATTGTGAAAAGAATAATGCCTCAGATATATAAGATACTGGTATTATAAGGATTTATTTAAAACAAAATAAAGTGAGAGTGAGATTAGATTAAATGTGTTATTGATAAATTTCTAACTCAAGGAGATAAGACAGATCTCCTGCTTAGTGCACCCATTATTAATTAATTCCAAAACATGTAAGACCTGAAGGTAAGTCAAAGAGGTCTAGAAAATTTTCACTAGTATTTTAATGTGTTTTGAGGAGAATTAAAATTTAAATTTCAGACTTCCACCCTGACCATGAAAAATAGAACCTCTAGAATCTGAACCTAAGCATAATATTTTTAATAAAACTTCCAATTTGGTTTTAGAGATTTCATTGTACTGCCACATTCAGAAATTTCTGGCCCATATTGTATGTGTTCCACAGAATAAATCATGTTGTCATTAGGGATGCTTACTTTCTTTTTAACCAAACAAGCAAATATATTCTCCCCCTTAAAATCATTTCTTTTCCAAACTTGATGTTTGCTGCAGAGGAAATTCCATTTGAATGTGCTCATCCCTACACTGACACTTCTGTCATGCTTTCTGGGGAGAAAGTATTTTCAGTTCGGGACATCCAACTAGGTAAAAGTAGTCTATTCTGTCCTCAGTCATCTCTAAACTGCCTCTTATGGTGAAACAAAGATCATGGTCTCCCGCTGTTTTCGAATCCTTTTTCTCTTTAATTTTTTGAGCTCCTACTCTATCACATACCATGCTTGGTATAGAGAGAATGTAAAAATAAATATGATGTTCTTACATTCCATAAAGGAGATGTGTGTCATCTAAATATAATATGAACCAACAATTAGACTTATAATAAACTGAAAGTTTCCAACTCCTCAAGGCTCCATTCATGTTCAAATAAAACAACTCAAGACCCCTGTCCCACACAGGAAGGAGTTCACTGTCATTTCTAATGTTTCTGGTAATCCCGACCTGGTGGTGCTGCCAACCTCCTTGTAGGTGCCTGACTGCATCTTCTACTTCAAACTCAATGTGGATCACAAGTCGTCACTCCTGCCTCTTCCTTTGGGATTCTCAGTATTTTGCCTCAAGGGTGAGTGATCCATTTTTAAAAACCATTTATATAAGACTGTTGAGTGGAGCAACTGAAGCTTTAGAGATGGTGAACGTTCATGATAGCACAGAGACTCACTACCCTTGAGTAGTGTATGTTATTCTGAAAGTCTTCATTTATTTCATGGAAACCGCTCACCAAATGTGTTCTATTTGGTTCCAGACTCTCAGTATGTTACCTGGGTTTCCTCTCATGCTAACCAAAATTCACCTTCTATCTCTGTTTCCTGAATTTTAAGGAAAATAGCCCAAGTCATCTGATGGAATCCAACATTAACGGTAATTATGAAGAATATGTTCACTTTTTAAAATTTCAATGACACCACCTGGGAACATGTCAGGGTACAATCAAATGTTTTAAAAAAACCAAACAATGGTTAGTTTTTCATAAGACAGTGGGAGGGAGAGAGAGAAACAGATTTTGGAAGTCAGAACTATCCTTTTTTACAATACTTGTAGATCTTAACATCATTTTTGGTACATAATTGTCATTTGCTATATGTTTATGAAATGAGTAGATAATTGAAAGTTAAACATACATACCTGGCTATTCCAACCGTTAAGTAGGAATATCAAATTGGTTAGAACACCTGTGTGGGCTGGGAAACTATATAGTGGGGTGTGGTCATGCACTTAGCAAGACAATTAATTTTTCAAGATAATTAGTTGTTTAATTGACCATTCACCTAGTGTTTATGCATCGAATTTGTAATCAATCTCAATTTTATTTAAAGAACTTTATGTTTAGAACTCCAATTCTAATTTACCAGTGAGTGGCCTTAACTTGTTAAGTGGGCTTACCACTAGCTCTGTACTTACACACACACACACACACACACACACACACACACACACACACACACAGAACTAGGGAAGTTAAAAAGTGTCAAGTGAGCTACATTGGATTTTCGGAAGACATTTTCTAACAATCAGGTCTTATTCCAGAATTTATTAAAAATGTAGATTATTCAAACTTAGAGCTTCTAGATAATGATTGCCACACTTTTTCTATGAAGGGCCAGACAGTATATATTGTGGGATTTAGAGCCAGTCAGTCTGTATCCCTACTGCTTAGTATGCAAATTAATGAACACTGCTAACAGCTTTCTTTACAGAAATATGCAGTGGGTGAATTGGCTCTGTGGGCTATGGTTTGCCAACTTCTAGATACTTTTATATGATTTAGTGTCTTACCAAGTCGAGAAGTCTCCTGCTTTTTGATTTTATGCTTCTCCTTTTCTCTTCTCTTCTGTCTTTAAATATATATGGATTTCAATCTAAAAAAAAAAAACCCTTCTGGTTAAAAAAATACTATTCTAACTTAAGCACCATCATACCTGCCTTATTTCCTCTGCCATCTTCTCCTTTCACCATCTGTTAGTCCCTAATTGTTTCAGGGATTAGCTGCCCAGAATCTTTTTAAGTGAAAACACTGGCTTTGTATTTGTTTTGTACTTAACACAATAAGATTTCTTATAGTTATTTTTAATACTCAGTTTTTTATTATACAGATAGATTGTATTCATTAGCACAAAAATTGAAAATATAAAAGTAGAAAAAAAGAAACTCTTCAAGACTAAAATATTTTCCAAATATTTCTTATATACTGGGCTGTAAAAATTTACTCAAAAAATGACTCAAAAAGCCCATTATTAACATTTACTATACCATCACTTCTTTCCTCTGCATGCAGGTTTTAAGTAGCTGTGTTTACACCACACAGGATCACTTTTTCTTGCCTTTTCAATTGAGTTATATAATGAAAGCATTTTCCCTGTTATTTCATACTTTTTATAAACATACTTAATGATTGCCATCATGCTTAATGACTGCCAACAGCATTTTGTGTAAAGTTGAAAAGATTATTTGAAATTATCTAGGATACTTTCCAGGTATGAAATCACTGAGTCAAATGGCACACACAGTTTGGAGGCAAATGAAGCATATTGCCAAATTGCTGTTAGGAAAGATTTACCTACGTTATGTTTTCCCAAAGACTGCGCATGACCAGAGTGGGCCAGGGCTTATTCAGACTGGCTCACAAGAGACCCCAATTAGTGTTACTTCCCAACCCAGTGGTCAGTGGTGTTGAATTTGTAGAATGAAATCAGCCATGGAAAAATATTTCTGCCAGGGACTTCAGAAAGTACTACAAATAGGTGGCTTTCCTCTACTCCCACTTCCGAGAGCAGATTATTAAAGATTTTCTAGCCTACTGCTGCAATACAACTTCTATATACCATTGAATAGCATAATTAACCTTTTTTGCCAATTTAAAAAATGAAGTTATATATTGAAAGGTGTTTTCCTTTTGACTGATTGCAAATATGTTAAATACTTTTACATTAAGCAGATGCTTTTGTTTTTCTTTGTTTTAAAATGAGTTTTGTTTATGCATATCCCTCATCAAAGAAGTCTTTGTGTTTTATGTGTAGCTATTATAATTCGTCTTTCTTATATTTTACTGTAGTTCTTTAAGTTTATGATCTAGCAAAATTTGGAAACTAGACATGTTATCATGTGCATCTTGGGATCTTCTATATGCCTACTCTCATACTTTATATGTAATAAGCACTGAATAGCTACTTTTAATTGATAATACATTAAATTTTAGATAATTTTTGCTCCTACCGATTTCCCCTATCATTTCTCTTATCATAGGAATATTATTAGAAAATAGGAGCTGAATTGCAAGAAGTACATTTTGTTACACCGTTAAATGGGCTGAAAAGCACAATTAATTGCACAGAGTCAGTTCCAAATACTAATTTTGTGAGCAATTATTTCGTAAAGGGTACACAGTTCCACAAAAGATACTGCATCAGTGTCTTTGTTAAATCCTGAAGTTCTTAAATATTTTACTTATGAAAATGCAGTGACATTTAACTTATTAAGTCAAGAGTGAGAGAAAACAGGCATGCCCAAAGCAAATATATATATACATACATATATATATATGACAACACAAAATAAAAAATACACTTTGTACTTTTCAAATCAAGACAAAATATATAGCAAATGCAATCATGTATGTGCACATTAGAAGTAGAACTTGTAGTGAGGTGCTGGAGAGAAGAATGTGAATTGGTAAGGAATTATCAAAATGTAAGTTATTGGGCATGTCCGGAATGCGAAGTTCCCATCTGACTCAATAATGGTGCTTTTGGACTCAATGTACTTTTTAAGTATAAGTTTATGGAGCCAATGGCCCACTTAGAGATTTAACCAGGTTATGTAAGTGTCAGAACAGGCTACATTAGCATCTCCTTAGACATGTGGAATTGGTGAAATGCTCGCTGCATGTACTTAGAGGTTCATTCTCATGAAGGTATCTTCTGCAAGTCCAATTTTAGGGGTGAAACCAGGACACTAATACTTGAAAATAAAATACCACAGAGAAGGTCTGTGAATGCTGAATCAAGTAAAGATGGAAGACAGGAAAATGAATTGATTTAGAGAAGAAATAAATCATAAAAGAGTTGCTTGAAGGTTTAGGAGCACATGCTAAGCTTCCATGAATTACTGGTTATAAATGAAGACGCCTCCTCTAGATTGAGTAGGGGAGCTTTTCCTTGCTTGACTATTCTCTTAGGTTCTGATGACATCTAACTTTAAACTTCTGAGTACTTCATAATTTTTCCCTCTGTGGTTTCCATTTTTGTAGACAAAACTACATACTCTTATCTTCAATATCTGCTCCTGCCTTGTTGGATTTCTGAGTCTCTTTCTGTCAATACACATATGATGTTCTCTTTTCAATTCTACTTTACTTTTATAAATTCTCAAAAATGACATAATTATTTAATCTGCTTAATTCCAATTTGTGCCTGGACCTAGCAGAAATTCTTTTCTATATCTGTTCTAGTAGCCATATCTTTTGCCATTCTATAGTATTTAAAACTGAATTTAAAATAAAGACACCTGCCAGAAGGTGTTGTCTAGACTCCAATCTTCTTTTGTTAGCTTTAGTTAATGAGATATAAGGTAAAGGGCTTACTTTTCATACTATAGAAATGATCCCTAAAAGTATAGCCTTGTTAATTATCAAATAAATGTGAGGAAAGAAAAGAAATACTTTGCTCCTGGGAAAATAGGCTAGAAATAAGGCCTGGGGGATCTGATGGATCCAATTATACCTAATTGACACCATCTCTGAGCTACTTCCCATTCCTCTCTGCAAAGCAAAATGTGTCCCCTAAATCATGGGTCCCTGCTCTAGGAATATTCTGTCAAAAATACTGATATAATTTCAGGGTTATGGAGGAGAAATTTACAGCTGTGTAGACCTAATGGTGATAGATTATATGTGTGGGTGGATGCAATGGGATTGATTTACTGTTAACTCAGTTTATATGAGGTAAGCAAATAGTTATTCCTTTTACTGGATATTATGGCAGCAATGACTTTATGAAGCCATGTATGCAACAATACATTTTATTTTTGATGTAAATTATGTGCTGTTTTCCCTCTTCCATGCCTGATGTAGTTGGGATTAACATCAGCTAATACAACAGAAACGAAGCAAATTAAAGCAGCAGAAGTCTACAAAAGATAGCTATTTAGGTCTTTCTTATAAACTAATAATGGAAGTATGTACTGTATGTAAATACAGTATGTGTAGAGGCTGCATGATGTCCTGAGGTAGAGAGCTTCTAGCTTTCTGCTCCACAAATTCAGTGAGTGGTTTCTACCATGATCAATACGGCTGCTTGTGCCCCAGCCACCTGGAACACATTCTAGTTTAATAGCAAGGAAGACAGACATTTGTCCATTTTCCTTCTCCTGAAGGAACTCATTCATACAATAGCCATGTTAATGTGACCATGCTAGGTTACATGACAGGGAGGGAAATGTAGTGGCAGTGCATGGCTAAAAGTTACAGTTCTGTTAATAAGGAAGATGGAGAAAATGGATTTGTGGAGGTAGTAAGTCTTCTGCACAAGGCTTATTCCACTCTTTTCCATTTTGAGTAGCATAATCAGAGAGCTATTGTTAGTACCTCTTGTTATACTTTAATTTGGAGGGAGGGGCAGAGGAATAAGATTTTTTTGGATATGTTTTTAATTGCTCTTTTATTAATGTACAGTTGTCATGCATAATACTTACATTCAACTTAGGGAGTTGTTACATATGCATATCACATTAAGACTATTTTTTAAGACTTGGTTTAATTCAATAAGGTCACTGAGTACCAAAGTGTGTAAGGCCATAGGCATATAAACAAGACATTGTTTCTGCATATGGAGTGTTTATAGTGTAAGGAAGAACAAAGAAATATAGTAAACAGTTTTAGGATAATTAAAGTAAACCTAATAAAAGGATATAAATGTATATCTAAGTACTTTCTTATTCATGAATTTATTTATATGAAAAAATCCTACAGTAATGCAAATTATTTTCTGGCAGCTACTACTTTATCAAGATAAAATTAAAAAGAATGCAGAGCCATATAGATCAGTTCTTCTAACTTTACTGCTGGCATTTTCAACATTCGTTTTTCACTGAAGATGACAGGTATTGTTTTTCTTACACTGGGTTAAAAAAATGCCTTTTCAGACCTCCCACGGCAAGTCTCAGAGTAGTGCATGCTTTATATTACTCATTTATTTACAACTTTAATTATAAATGGTTAGGTTTCCTGGGCCCATGAGTTTGTTAATGAGATGACCCTTTAATTTGAGTATTCACACTTAGTGAGAAGAAAATATCACACATTTGCTTCATGCTTGGCATACTGATTTTTCTAAATAGCTAAATAGTTTCAACTATTTATGATCATATATTTTCTTCATCTCATTAAAATATGATTTAATGTCATACATATCATCATAAAAGTTACTGTGCTACAGTGATTCTTTGTCAAACAAGTAATCAGTATTTAGCCTAATGAAATGATTGCACCTTGACACATTTTGTTACTTGCCGCCTGAGATCCAAACCAGAATGAATATTATGAGTAGCAGTTTTCTCCTGTTTGTTGATATTTAGAAGTAAGACATGGTTTTGAAAAAGTTACAATACTCGTGGGTAGTTTTCATTACTTACATATTGATTTTGTAAATCAGAAAAATGGAAGAGAGAAAATTACATGAGTCACAAAGCTGTCACAAAGTTTTCTTTTTTTCTAAAGTGGAGTACATTCATTAGACCATTATATAAATCATCCATCTAAAATTATAGAAAATATAAAGAGGACAGAAAATTGGAAAGATTCTGTTCTTATTAGTAATAGTTGTATATTTAAAATTTAAAATATAAATCAAAGTATGATTCTTAAAAGACTGTATTCTAACCATAATTTTCAGTATTAATATTTTATCTCATAAAAATTATAATTTTTATTCTTCTTTGTTTTAAATGACTATGTAAAGCATAAAAAACATACACAAAAGTAAAGAAAATATATTTGCAATGCTACAGAGTAAATATACCTGGATAACCAGCTCAAGGTCAAGAAATACAAAGGTGCTAACAGTCAGAAGCTTCCTTTGTGAACTTCTAACTTCAGTATATTTTTCCTCTGTTCAAAAAGTAAACACTACTCTGGCTCCTCAAAATGGAATGTAATTTGTATGTCCTTGAGCTTTAATAAAATCATGTATCATGCACTTTGTGTGTGAATTCCTTGATTCAATATTATGTATTTGAAAGTAATCTATGATGCTCAGATATATCTGGAGGCCATTAATTTTCACTGTTTTGTGAAATATGCCCAATGCCTGGCTTTAAAAACTGGTGAAAATTCCTGGCTACTATCTCTTTAAATATTACTTCTGAGCCATTAGCCCTCTTTTATTCAGTGACACTTTTACAATGTAGACTTTTTGGCCTTTTTACATATCCTTTATGCCTTCCATATTCTTTTTCATATATTCCATTCATTTGCCTCTTCATGCTTTATGTTGGTTATCTTCTTTTCACTTGTCTTTTATTTTACTAACTTTTCCTTTAATTGTCTCTAATTTTCTACTTAATTTATCCATTGAGTTCTATACTTTAGTTTTGGCCTTTTCAGTTAGAATTTCCAGTGTTTCTTTTTTTTATTGTTTCTAGTTTCCTGCTAAAATCCTCAGCTGTGTCTTTTATTTTCTAAAACTTGAGCAGCATATTTACTTTAAAGTTAATGTTGCTTACTTGGATCTCTTTGTAATTTATTGCTTAGTTTGTTACTGATATATCTATTCATGTGATTGTATATTAACTATAAGAATTGTTAGAAATAATTTAATGTTTAAGATACAATTATCTTTTTGAAAGGTTTTATTTTTGCCTTCTGGCTGATGGATGGGAATTCTAGCAATCATAAGTAATTCACACGTTTAGTTCATTATGTGTAGGTATAGTCAAGGTCTTACTTCAAACTTTGCTGAGTTATAAATTAGTTTTTTCAAACATTTAAAAAATGATTCCTGCCCCACAGTAACCTTTTGAAGTGTTGGCTACTATTATGTCTTGGAAATCAGGAAATAATTTTATAATTCATTATGTTCATATTGGTTCCTTTCTATAATTATTATTTCATTAAAGAAAAGATAGTTGTTATCAGTAGATAAAGTATAAGCACTAAATGGAACTACTTAATCAAAGGGTGGTGGCTTTTGGAAGTACTGCCTTTTCCTCATTCTGATATCTTGCCTTTAACATTTGTAAATTACTTTCAGCCAATTCATTTGATAAGGGTACTTGATAACTGGGCAGTTTCTATACTTTCCACATGCTCAGATTAATGTCTGATAGTTCTGAGGAAATTCCCATTATTATTATTGTTTTGTAAATCTTGCTCTTTGGTAATAGTTAGGGTTTTCTGTGAGATTCATCTTCTATTTTTAACTTGATTTTTCATGTTAAAATATTCACTGTAGTTAATATTATCTCCATATTACCACAAAAAGATATTTAGAAATGGTCCAGAGAACCTTGAAAATTATGGAAGTTTACACTAAACTGAGTTTTTATCACATGTTAAATTACTGATGACATTATCCTTGCCTGGTAATTTACTTGCCTTCTGGACTAGTAATCTATCTCTTCATTTACAGGCAAATGCATGACACACATGCATTTATTTTTGTTTTTCAGTGGAAACTTACTGATAACACAGTATTCTGAACATTGTTCGGAAGAAGTTAGTGACGAAGACCACTATAAGATCAGTAAATACCAATTATCAAAAACTTTAAAAGAAGTACTCTCCAAATTCTGCAGAAGTGTGTAATTTCAACAGTTACTGAGGAATATTTTAAACAGAATAACTGCTTTGAAAATAATTTTTATTGAACCATAATGCTAGAAAATTTGGTATATAAAATGTAATTTTGGGGATATTTTAAATAGTAAATTTCATAAGAGTATAAAAGTAAGTAGAAATCTAGCAGGATCAATGCTATACTTCATCAGTATTTTCCTCTCAATAAAATTATAATGATACCTCACAAATTAAAAATGATAAATTTGAAAATACAAAAATGAAAATTTTCTGTATGACAAAAGTCACCATAAAACATCAAGCTATAAAAAATCATTTGTGGGGGCTGGGGATTTAGCTCAGCGGCAAAGCGCCTGCCTGGCAAGCACAAGGTCGTGAGTTCAGTTCCCCGTACCGGAGAAAAACAAACAAACAAACAAACAAAAAAATCATTTGTGGCAAAATATTTGCAACATACAGTGTATGGTAGAATAAACGTAATTATTCCTAAGGACAAAAAACTCCTACACATTAAGAAGGAAATGAAAACTTTCTTGTTACAAAACTGAACAAAAGAGAAAAACTGGCCAACCTTAGAAATAGAAATGCAAAAGAAAGATAAATGAATGCAATTAATCTGAAAGAAATTCATATAAAAGATCAATGATACTCAGTTTCCACCAATAAAATAGCGCTAAAAAATTAGAAGGTTGAAAACATTCAGTTACCTAGAGGACAGAAAAGTAGATGTTTCCATGCACTGCTCCTGGAACCTAAATTGCAACAAGTTTTGAAATGTAAGCTGATATTATCTACTAAAATTTAAAATGTACACCTCCTAAAGAAAGGACAGCAGTACATTTTTGGGAGTCTATCTTAAGAACATAAACCATAAATGTGCAAAGGTATGTATAAAAGGATATGTAAATCAACGTTGTGCTCTGTGAAAAAACCTGCAAACAAACTTAAATGTTCACCAGTAGAAAATTGTTGAATAAAATTATGGTATAGTTACTATCCAAACCATAGAATGTTGAGTAGCTATTAACAATATTAGCATTTGTAAACTATTAGTAAGAGGAAAATAAAAGCCAAACAAAGACTAGTGTTTAAAACAAAAGATTAGACTTTTGTAAACAAATAAATAAACACACACACACAGTGATAACAACCCACTGTTACACAGTGATGCACTTTTTTGGTCTGTCTTTATTAATATGTGGAGGGTTAGGAAGTATATAACCCACCTAAATGTTAGGTATATAATGTGGAAAAAGCTAAGAGCAGGCAAAATTTGCCATCTGTCTTTACCATATTTATGTAATTCTTTGTATTTGTTTTGTAATTTGAAAGTAATGCTAATAAAGCATACCAAAACTAAACATAGCAAATGTGACCGTAAAAACTTATAACTAATTGAACATTTTGCAGTACTTAATAATGAGTGATACTTATACCCTATAAGGGTGAAATTATTTACACTGGGAGCAGTATTTATTTATTAACTATACTTGACATGCATTGTTATGTAATATAAATATGAACCGAAATGTTTTTCCACAAAGCAGGCACTTGTATTTATATCACTTATTGAAAAGAGCTATCATTATATTTCCAGTTTCTCTAGGCTTGCAAGTGTGTTGGACTGGTCTCACCTGATCACTGGTTATTACGCAACAGGTCTGCTGAGGCAACCATGACCTGATGCCTCAGGCAACACCACAAGCAAGATTCAGAAATCTGCAAAAGAGGGAACAACCCAAGCTGGGGAAGGGACAATGTAGGCAAGTGAGAGCTCAGATGTGTTCAGTAGCCCAGGGCTTGGTGGGAAGAGCAGATTCTGAGTGACACACGGTGCAGGAGAGGATGATTGGGTGCTGGTTGGGTGTGGCATGAGCAGACAAGGTGGACATTTATAAAGACAGATGTCCTGAAGGCAAGAGATGTTTAAAGGTGCAGATACCCCAGACAGAGCAAACACTTGAGAACAGCCAGGCAGATAGAAACTGTAGGTTCTTAAGACAGCAAGGTATCTTAAAGTGAAGAGGGCTAAGCTTAAAAGATGTTTCTAGGAGCTTGGGTTGGGATTTGAGAACACATTTATTGAAGAGGCAGTAATAAAGGAGCTGTTTGTGGAGGGTCTGCCTAGAGAAGACTAAAGCTTTCCTCTAAGGGTGGATGTGCCCCCCGCCTTCCTCCATCGTTCTTTGTGGATGCTGTTCCCTGTTCTCAGTGCCCTGGAGACCAGGTAGGCCCCTTGTGCTTGTGTCCCCCGTCTTGGGTCTGAGTGGCAGAGATGCATGGGCAGGACCATGGCCCCTCGAGCCTCTGACCTTCCCCGCAGTGCAGCATGACAGGAGGCATCCTCATTGCTGGACGTGGGGTCCTTAGGGCAAGTCTGGGACAGGAGAGGGAGAGGGTGTGTGTCCTCCTGTCCAAGGGGGCTTGCTTCACATCCTGTTGTGGGAGGTGAATGACGATGGGCGCCCCATTGCCTGTCATGGGAGGGTCCTAGAGGGAGTCCGACCATTGGAGAAAAAGTAACCCTCATCCATTTCCTTACTCTGTGGGGAAACTTGTACAAAGTCCTTACAACTTTGCAAGTAGTGTGGTAGGGAGCACAAGAGATATGCAAAAATGACAGGAAAGCCAGGGAGTGGAGGAGGTGTGGGTCCACATACAATGTGTTTCAGAGTTATGTCCAAAGTTGTGTGCAGTGGTGTCTACCTGTACTCCCAGCTCTTTGGGAGACTGAGGCAGAATTGCGAGTTTGAGGCCAGTCTGAGCAACATAGTGTGATGGATTAATTAATGGTCAACTTGTGGCAGCCAGCTGAGTGGATTCAACATGGTTCTGGGTGTCGATGGCCCACCCAAGGATTGTCACTAACAGCATAAAAAGAGAATTGGAGGGGAAGATGGTGCACTGTTGATTCTCCTGGAGAAGCCTGTCACACTGGTCTTCCTGATATGAACTCAGCTATTCTCATCAGAGGAGCTCAGGTCCTCACTGTTACCGCTGATGACTGGGATTCTTTTCAGGGGAGCTCTGGTTCTTACCTTGAGCATTGTCATTTCCTAGCTCCAGTGCAAAGCCCTTAGCGTGCTGGCACAGATTCTTCACTCTGTTGGTGCAGACCTTGTATCTTCCACCACTGACCTTTGGGGTCTTCCCAGGGCAAATCCTTGATACAAACTTGCATGAGACATTGTTGTGGGTGCTAGGCCTCCAACTGGACTTGTGCAGGACACTGCCTTGGGCGCTAGGTCTTCAGCTGGATTAGTGCAGGACATTGTTTGGGATCTAGGCCTTCATCTGGATTCTTTCGGTTTCTAGTGCATGAACAAATCTCTGGCACTCTTCTGCATTTGACTTTTGGGTGAACATTATACAATAATCCTATAAATCATGTGCTCTGCATTAAATGTGTTCCTTTGTCCACCCTGACTACAACACAATGAGAACTCATCTCATTAAAAATAAATAAGTAAATAAAACTCTGCAAGTCACTACATACTTTCAATGACGGAGATGTTAAGTATCTCACATTTGGCAAGAAATAAATAGATGAAAACATTCCCTCTGTTCTGTTTATTTAGTTCATGAAATGAATGACTGTGCTTAGATACCATCTATATTGTAGGAGGTCTTAGCGCTGTATGTACTAAACTCAGGAGTGAAAGGAAGAACAACAGTAATGTCACTCAATTGGTAGTCATGAAATATGACTACAGGTGTTTTTATGTTCCTTACTTTATCTTTGCTTCACTTACCTAATCTTTAAGGGGAAGAGATTAATGACATGCACTTCAAGCTATCTTCACACTCTGAAATTTCATAATTTAAACTCTTTTCTTGAAGATGAAATTCTACTTAGTCTCAGAACCTTAGCAATTACATTGCAGTTATCTAAGTAATATTCTTACTCTTGACTATACCATATTTACTGACCAGCAGTAGAAATAATTACTGTCTTCTCAAGAACGAGTTGTATAGGATTCCTTCCCTCAGGTAAAATTTTGAGTCACACAGGACAGCCCTAATACCTGTCCTCAGGGCTGGCCTGGCAATCTCAAGGAAGGGAGCAAAGGAGAATTTCTTTGCACTGTTCCCTTTTGAATGTGGAGGTCACAGGAGAGCGCTCTGCTTTGCTGGTTTCTCGGAGAAAGGGCAGAAGTGCATTTCATGTGGACTTGGGTTTTGGGCCAAGGAGCCTGATGGCTACTTCCCACATAGATGTTGTTTCCCCCCAAGATATAAAATTCTATGCTTTCTCTCAGCCCCAGAGATTCATATTACTTTCCTTTGTAAAACTGCCACGACTGACTGTGTACCTAGAGGAGTCTTCCATATAGAAGCATTTAGTACACGATATTCTCCAGGGCAGACACTGAAAAGAAGCATTCTTTTGCATCTGTCAATCTCTAAGCATCTCCATGGCCTATTCTAATTAAGGCTCTAAAGTTTCTTCCCTGAGGACAAGTCCAGAAATTTTTGTGTGCCTTCTGGTTTCCAAATAGGTACAGGTTGTCTATTCATTCCATAAGAGGAACCTGTTTTTCTCATGGCTAGGCTCTTCAGGGAGAGACAAGAAACTGTAAGACTTGGGTCAGTCTTTCTCTCTTTCTTTCTTTCTTTCTTTCTTTCTTTCTTTCTTTCTTTCTTTCTTTCTTTCAGATGAAGTTCAGGTTAAAAAAGTCAGTGTCTGAGTTGGTACTGAAGTCTCACTTTCTAGACATCTTTCTTTCATAAAAGCTCCCTGGAGACAGCAGAGGAATCAGCATCCTCAACACACTCTATGGAGGCTGCAGTCAGGAGATTTCCACTTGAATATCTAGCCCAGCACTTTATGTCTACATAGGAGCTTTGACAGAGAGCCTGGAGAGTCCTCATTTCCAGCATAACCACAGCTCTCTGGTATTTCCCAAACCTGCGCTGATCTATAAGAGCCCACATCAATACTCTTGCATCTGTCCTCTCAGAATGTCACAGTTGTTATTCCAAGACTCATTGCATCTATTCCTGGGGCTGGGAGGCAATTAGCATGTGTGTAGATATATCCCACAGCACAATTAATGACAATCTATGCTTGGGTTTGGTTATAATGCTTTTAGCATTTCATTTCCTTATGGAGAAATCTAAAATCTGTGGGGCACAAATCATAAAATTGTTTTAGTTTTTCCTCTGTCACCACCCTTTCATGAGATTTGTGGCAGACCTAGAATTTCCTGTCCCTTTTACATGACAAACTGTCTGCTCTTTTCTAAACTAGTTTAGAATTTCACTCCTTGATGTCACACAGAATTCATCTATTCTCCTTCTCTCACTGATGAGCCTGGAATTATAGGTGGGGATAAAGACAGGGATTGAGACAAAGTTCTAATCTGGAGGCACTCCTTCTGCTTAGATGGAGCCAAAAGACAAAAACAAAAACACAACAGCAAAAGTTGAGCAGCTAAATTTCAATTACAGATGAATAGCAAATTTTTAAGTATAAGCATATTCTAAATATTGCACATGACGTACTTAGACTAACTTTTTCTGTTTCTTTGAAGTTCAAAGGTAAATGGGGTATCCTTGTGGCTTACAGGCAGCTTTACTCCTCTAGCTTCTGAATCCCCCAGGGTGTTGGAGTTGAGAAAAAGGAAAAGAAAGGAGATAGAACTGAGTAGATGATCGTAAGCAATTCCCTCTCTGTTGTTTTTCAGGGTGCTGTGTTGCTATCCTAAAAGGTAGCGGCTCAGTAGGGTCTTTCCCAGGCTAAACTCCTTTTCTCAGGGAATGTGTGACCTCTTTTGCATCTCCTCAGCTTTTTCCCTGGCAGGAAACTCCTACAGCTGGAAGGTGGTTGTGCAAATCCACTCAATAAGCAAAAGTGAAAGTATATTTAAAAGCCCTGGTTTCCACTCTGATCAACAGTCACCTCTGATTAGTATCCTTTAAGATCCCCACTCTCTTCCATCATCCCCTCCAATCTATTCCTTCATTCTCGCAGAGCTGGGGATTGAACTTAGGGGTGTCCTACACCAGAGCTACACCTGCAGTTCTTCTCGTTTTGATCTTAAGACAGTCTCCCTAAGTGGCCCAGGCAGGCCTAGAACTTACAACTCTCTTGCCTTACCCCTCATATGTCACACAGTTTTGAAGGGTGCATTCGCCAGGGTGAAAAACCATATCATGTTCAGAGTGAGTCAAAATGAAGAGAGATTTCAAAAGTTTAAAAAAGGACTTTCTAAAAACACATGGGAAAGATATAGCAAAACACAAAGGGAAAACGTAATACTCCATACCTTCTGGGCAGAGCACAGTTACCACCTGCAAGGTTGAAGCACTAGGAGAGGAAGCGGACTCTAAAGCTGGAGAAAGAGCTGTGTGCAGAGCGAGCACAGGAGCTGTGTCCTCATCTGGAGGGCCCAGCTGTCTCCTGGGAGCACCAACGCTCTCTCTTCTCCCTCCCAACCCCTGCTTACTCCCCCAGACTGGTACCCAGTGGAATTCAAAGGGCAAGAAAATCCACTGACATACCTCATAGAAGCAGCCTTTCTGGGAGGAGAAGAGCACATAACATTCCCTGCATAATGACATCTTCCTTCTTACATTCTTCTTGAACTTATTAGTTTGTTTTTATATGAGGCTGGAAAGTGGGGGGTAGGTCTGAGGTGTTTAGGGTCTTGTGGTGAATTTGTTGGCATTCTCGAGAGCTGTGGGGGCACATGTGGTACAGTGGGTCCACACAACCCTCTCTGCAGGTATGCAATCCACGTCACCCCAGCAGCTGAGCATCAGTTGTTTAGGTTTAATTTCAGTGTTGGTACTTTGTGATAAATAAGTGGGTTTGGTGTTGCAGTTTGCGAACTCAGTCTCTAAAATGTTCACCATCATTCCTCTAGAGTGTGGGTTATACTAAATGCCTACCCCATGCAACTTTGGGAGTTCAGCAGTAATCTGGAGATACTGGAAAAATCCTGTTTAGCATCTTAATTCAAGCATTAAGTGAGAGAAAATTATTAATATACCATAGAGAGGCAGATATAGATTTTGTAGATCATGCAACTTATACAATATTGTAAAAACTCTTTGAGGAAAAGGATATAAAGATAGGAATGAAAGTTTAGGTATGAAAGAGACCAGTGATATTGAATTAGAAAATCACAGTAGATCTTAAAACACTGACTAATACAAAGGACATCACAAAATCTCCCTAACATGAAAACACCTTTTTCTTTCTTTTTTGATACACATTCTTTAAAAAACTTTTCCTATGAGAAAGACTTTATAATTTTCCTATAAATTATAGAAAAATATTTCAGTCCTGCCCCTGGCATATCTGATTGATATTTTATGGATATTTTGACCACTTATTAATTCTATCCTATCAATTTTTAGAATTATTATAACATTTAGGAAATCTCCGTAGTGCATTTATAATTGTATATGCGCATGTCTATTAAACGTGTTCTTCACCATAGTCAGCTAGTTCTTTTGGACTAGGTATCAATATAAAGCAACTTCTCAGATTACAATGCAGCTTGTCTACCAATTGGAAAAGTTTTCCACAATGTACTTTTGCTTCTGTCTTACAGTTTGCTTCTTTTCTACCCATGTGCTTCTGGTTTCAGGTACTACAAAAGTCATTTGTGCTGTGATCTTACCATTGGACCTGCTGTGTCATGTTGGGGATATTCACTTGTGGCATATTTCTGGAGGTCTATACCAGCTAGCAATAATATACTTGCACAGAGAAATGATTGAAAATCACAGAAATTCATCTTCTGAAGCCCAGTATAAATGTATCCCCCATTCTATCTAGACTTTACCTAATCTGCCCACTTCAGCACCAGAGCAGAGATTGGTTAGAAGAATTCAATATTCTTTAGTGACTGAGGTTAAGCTAGCTTGTTTGCTAATTTTTCAAAACTTCATGGCCATACAAACACTATTTACCACACTGAGTGACCCTGAAGCTTAAGCTTTATTTGCTTCCTGATAAAAGAATGTTTGTTACCTAAAACTTTATGCTGGAACACACTGAGTCCTTCCTGTATGACTGAGTATGGGTAGCTTCTTCAATGCTCAGGTCTTTTGGTGAACTTCAGGATCTTTGCCTCTGATTATTGAGTTCTTCAGCTCCCTGCTCCAATTCCAGAGGCTTTAGGAATGTTTAGAAAGTCAAAATGGTACGTTTGATTTTTATTCCAGTATACATCTCCTCCCCAGGTCAATTAACATACACAACCAGATCTTTGAAAGTGGGGCCACCGATGTACTACAGATATTTGAGCTCCAACCTTCTATTTGCCAGGAAAGCCAGAGATATGATGAGCCAGAGGAAATTTCAGAATGACTGAGACCAGGATTCCTGCACAGGCTCTCTGCTCACCCAGAAACTTTCAGAAATGTGTTAGAATAATATTGGTTGAGATTGTTCAGAAGACTATGCCTGTGCATTAACATGCATTTCATTTTTAATCATCTAGATGAAGAATTAAATCTTGAAATTACTTTTGAACTCCTGACAATTTTATTGTCAAGGCATTTGAATGAGCTCATAATGCTTGCAATTTTAAATGAAGCCAACGTCGGATGCTCTTCAGATTAAAATTCTTGTTTTTCATTCTGCCAAGTTATGGGTAGAATACCTAAGTCAAGAAGTCCTCTTTCTTTGTGTACAGGAATAAAATATTCCTCATCACACTGAATTCTGCTGCTGCTTGCTTTGTACTTTGAATTTGTAATTTAAATTAATGATCCCATCTATCAAATATAGATGTGCATTATATAAGATGTGTACATGAAGTATTTTTATTTT
Source organism: Chinchilla lanigera (assembly GCF_000276665.1). Taxonomy (NCBI): domain Eukaryota; kingdom Metazoa; phylum Chordata; class Mammalia; order Rodentia; family Chinchillidae; genus Chinchilla; species Chinchilla lanigera. Next base: position 5,208,992 of record NW_004955428.1, read on the forward strand.
TCAGGCATTTTAACAAAAATAATATCATGTCTCTGCCAACAATGAATGGTATTCCCTGTACCTGACATACTAGTGTTTAGATATTTAAAGTTCAGGTATTTAAAAAAAGAATCATTGTTATATTGCTAATACTCCAACTATGACTTGAGGGGCAGATGCATACAAATGAACTCTGCCTACCAGGTTAAGCTCAGGTGCTTTTTGTTTTTTGCAGTTATTGTCAGGGGGAAAGTACAAAACAATGAAATGTTAAATGCAGGGAGAGACACTGGTATGCAGGAAATGATTACAGTGCATAATAATAATAAGTAACCTATGATATAGGGTTATTGTGACACCCAAATAAGGTAGGGGTACATTAAGATAATTCAGAGAATGTAAAACACCGCAACCAAGTATAATTCTGTTATGTTTTATAATTCTATTTGTACTAAGTATAAACAGCGACCCAATAATGTGTGCATAGCGGGGGTTCCTAATTTAAAAATTCACAAAAATTTTGGGGAAATTCCTAAAAATCTTGAGAGTTCTAATGATGTCCATTTAATAAATTTGCAGTTCTCTAAAGACTATTTTCTTTGGAGCAATGCATATGTTAGCAAGTGGTATGTTTGAAGACCCATTATTTACTGGAAAAATACAAAGGCAAATAAAGATATATTCCTTGGTGGCCTTGAGTAAATCCAGTGAGATAAAATGCAAGATGAACATCTACTGAAATGCAGTGCTAGCTCCTGTTTTACCTCTCTTCTCCTTACTCTTTCCTCCTTGAGTGGTGTGATATCGACACGGGTCACAGATGTTAGCAGTTACCAGTTCTCTTTTCTCTCTAAATTTCACTTTGATGTTTTGAATGAATTCCACAGAATTAACATCACAAAAAGGGAAGAAAATGTCTATTTGTGGTCCTCGTACATGCCAGGTGATCATTCGTAATCTCATGATGGTCAAACTTTGTACTCAGCTTACAGGCTTTGAGTGATTTTTTTTTAGTTGTGTAACATAGCACATGTTTAATTGTAGTAGGTATATAAACATGTAAAAACAAATCCATGCACTATACATGCACATATTTTTAACATATGACCATAAAATATTAGATTTTCATTTTGCTTTATGATGTGCTGTCCCAGTAATAATAATAAGATTATAGGCTAAGTATTTAATTTTTTGGAATATTTGAATTGTGAAAAACCACACAGAGTTGTTGTCTCACACCTGTGAATACTTTTTAGACCATAAAATTCATAACACCCAAACTTACTCTGACAGCTGAAGATCAAGGGTACGTATCAAAGTAAAAAAGCAGACATAACATCTGATTTTTCATTCTAGCAGGTCACAGCCCACATTTTAGTTTACATCTTTTCTAATTGATTCAACAGACCTGACACTGAACAGCACATAACTACTTTGATGAAGTGTGACTTGTCCCAAGGTCGCTGGATAACTTTTAAAAACAAACACGTGTCCCTAAGTCTAGGGCTTCAACATTGAAGCAAATGTATTTTTGCAAATATATTTTTTTAAAGTATTCAATTGCTACTCTGTACATACCAATTTTAAGGTTCACTTTGCTGGAAAGGTTATTTTGGAAATGAAAAGTGATATTAGAGAAGGATCTAGGCACATTCATGATAGGAAATACTGTGTTACTGCAGTGCAGCAATGATTCTTGCAATTTTGGTGATGAAACAAAAATTCCTTTACTTTAAAATGGTAAGGTGAGCTGGAGAAATGTGTCATTTCCTTTCTAGCTCTGAAAGACTTTAAGAATAAAGAAAGATCAATATCCAAAGGAGAAAAGCAATAGAATTAAATAGGGGTGTTTTTCTTGTACCGTCTATAATTTGAATCTTTGTTCTGGCTTTCTTTTTCAAATACCCTAGCAGAAATTATCAAGCTTACGTCAAGCAAAAACTGAATGACAGGCTAAGCCAGGACAAATCAAGAAAGGTAGTTCATGTGTTTTATAGGCATACCATTCTTGTTCATTTTACTTTGAAAATGGAGTTATTAGTATGTTGCTAGCCAATTCCTTAGCAGGACAACCTCTACATCTGTTTTAAAGTGGTTAGAAGGGAGGAGTGAAAATAATTTGATTTCCACTCTCCTTGGTATTTTCCTTTTCATTACAAAAAGCCATCTCAACAAAAACTATTTAAAAGCTCTTATTTGTGACAGCCACTGTCGAAGCAGATACCATTTCCGCACCTAGCATAGCTGTCAGGCATCAAAACCCAAGAGCATATAATTGAATAAATATCCATTATTACCCCAAATAAATTATTTGTAATGTCATTATTTTTCCTGGCATCTTGCTCTTTAGTGTTGCATGCCTCTCTTGGCTGAATATGCTTTCTACAACCATTGGTAGTCAGAGTGGATGTAGACTGCGATCGTTATAAAGAAACATACCCTTCACAACTATGGCAATGTTGGTACTGGAAAATTAGGTGTGATTTATTAGGATGCTAAGTTTGCATCTACTTTCTGATATTTCTTTTAGTTCACTTAGCAAAGTAGAAAAGCAGAGGTTCAGAAGCAAAAGGGGAGGAAGAATTTGGCAGGAATATTTGCCTCTTAATAAAAGAATAAGCCATTCTAAAATAGTACCATCCTTACTGCTGCTTTTTTGAAAATATATTTACTTTGAACAATTACTTCAAAGAACTAGTTAATTTTTAAAGAGTATTAATGGAAAAGTTATATGTAATATTTGCATATTATCAGTTTTTTGTTCTAATGTTTTCTCATCAGAGATTAATTTATATACAGGACAAGAAGGTATTTATGATAGGAATGTTTTGCGATAAATTGTTAAACTGCTCAAAGTAGCACAGTTTATAATTTGATCAACATTAATTTTCAGTGATAAAGTATGAATGGTTATAGGCATTCAATATAAAATGTAACTAAATCATTATTATAAAATCTTTTAAAATATCATGGAATACTTAGAAATTTTTGGTAGAATTTTAAATCAAGTCAGGATTGTGTTAACCCATCTATTTTGCAGATAAGAACATTGAAACCTAGACAAGATGAATTTGTTGCCTAACCCTCTCCCAGCTGATACAGAATGAACACAGTGGGCTGTTCTTAACCTACCACACATTATTGTGTAGGAGTCTTTCTAGTATGTAACATTATCATCTCAATATATAGCTAATGAAAATCTAGTATCACAAAAGTGGTATATAATTCCATATTGAAAACCTGTGTAATATTTCATGGTCATTCTGAGATCCATAGTCAGCTGGCTCCAAAGTACGACAGCATAGCAGTGGCAGGAAGCAGAGAGAGAGAGGGATATCAAGGGAGGGGGGAAGGAAATCTATCCTTCTACGCCTTGTCCCCAGTGAGCTACCTCCTCAGACCAGGCTTCACCTCCCAAAGTCACATTTAGCTATAAACTCATCAGTCGATCAATGCACTAATCAATGCACTGATGAGAATCAAGCCCCCATGATCCAGTCACCTGGCAGAATCCCCACCTATAAGCACTTGAGACACAAACCATAACAGAAAATACATACACAATTCCATACTGAAAGCCCATGCAACGTTTCATCATGACTGTGATGGGACATAAAAAAGCTTATGATTCTAACAAATGTTTTGATTCATAGCACAATGCTTTTAAATCCCAAGGTGATTCATTATTTGAAAAATGTGGGCTCACTGGGTAATTGTATACTCTAGTTGTTAGACACACAGGGTACAATTGATTAACTGATACAAGTACATTTTTACTTTTGAACTTTAAACCTGTTAAACAGAGGAAAAGGAGAATTCTGAGACTTGGGAATATGCTTCACAATTTTTCAATAATTAGCATACTTTAGGAATTAGAATTTTGTAATCAAATTGTTTCTATAATTTTGTTTGATAATGTCATTATTCTTTGGTACCTTTTGGCACAAAGATGCAGTCTCCTTAATAAAGTAAAAATCAGAGCTTACAATTTATAATAAACCTGAACATTGTACAGTACAACAACTGAGACTTCAGATAAGGTTGCTACTTCCTAAGAACCCAGTAGTGATAACAACAGATGTGCTGCTAAGCATATTTCTCAATAAAAAGAGAAAATGGAAGAACATTAAGAGGTCAGGGATTTTATAGGTAGGTTAGAGATTGAAAAGAAATGGAATAAACCCAACACAGCTTCAGAAAGTAGGTAGACCTTGAAGCAAACAATTAGACATTGGATGCAATGTGCTTTCTTGGAAGCTGTTCTAGAAGTTAGAAATAATTTTCTTTGATGCTCAGTGGCCCCTTTGAAGCAAGTATAGGGTTGTGAAAAATGAGATCAAGAGAATGCAACTGTATGGGAAGAGAATCAAACACTAAACATATGTATCCTCTCTTTTATGCACATGGTTTTTAGTGTCATATATTCTAAACTAAACACAGAATTGTGAACAAAAGCATGACTGTGGAACCTCTAAAATTTAAAGAATCTGTGTGGGTGTGATGGTGAATGCCTACTATCCCAGCACTTGGGAGGCTGAAGCATGAGGATTGCATTGAGTTCAAGGCCCAGCCTGGCTATATAGTGAGTTCAAGGTCAGCCTGAACTGCATAGTGAGATCTTTTTTTCAGAAAAACCAAAAATTAAATAAATGCATAAATAAAATAAACTAGAATAAAATTTTCAGACTCTAACTGTAACATATGGGTAATTTTATTTGCCAAATGTTTAGCATCTATTAAATTCTTTTTATTTGCCTGGAACCAAGCATCTTATGTATATAAACTCAGTAGACTTCAAGATAATCCAGTGGGGGGAGCATTTTAATGTTCTCACTGTGAGGATTACATGGACCAACAAATGCCAAACTTTCGAGTAAACATAGCAAGCACTTCAGAAAATTAGCAGTTAGGATTGTCTTAATGAGGTGCTTTCTGAATTAAAGTGAGCATAATTTTAATCAAGATCGAGGAATACCATGTTGATAATGACACCACCAATATTAAGAGAGTAGATGAAAAATAGTAGTAATTGGAATTATTCATGAATTCAGGCCTTATTTTGTTATCTGAAGATCAGAAGAAAGCATCCTGTAATGATTTGTATTTTTAGGAGAACTATTTTTATTTGTTCATTCAAGAGGTGCCTATTCTTACTGCACCTAGGTATGTGGTGTAGTTTGGAGGGTTCTCTAAATCCTCATTGGCCACAGTAGGTCACTGAGCATGTGCTCTCAGAGGGACTTGTGGGACCTTTCCCTTTCTGTCTATTTCAGCCTGGCTGTGAGAAGTGACTGGGACTTATCCACCATCATACTCTCCTGCCACAATGTGCTGTGTACCACAGGCACAAAACAATGGGGTCACTCAGTCTTGGACTGAAACCTCCGAAACTGTCAGCCAAAACAAAATCCTCTCTTCTTAAGTTGGTTTATCTCAAGTATTTGGTATTGTAATGGGAAGCTGGCTGACACAACGTATCTTGAGAATGGGTTTTCTGATGAATGCATTTTTGGTTTTGGCCATTTGGTTCTGTTAAATAAATGCAGTATAAAAAAGCTCCATTGATTGTCATAGCTCTCAAATTCTGGTTGAATGTAGTTAATCTTTTAAGAATTTCCATCTCTTGTCCACAGTAATGTTGAATGCTTTTGTCATTGGATCAAATGCTACCAAAAATTTCACCCTTATTAACAGAGTTTTGTAAAGATAGATGGGCCCAGGTTCTCTAACATGTTGGAACAGGTGAAGATTTTGAAGGGACTGGAAGTTAATGACTAGAGAAAACTGAAATTTTGCCCCAGTGTTTCCCTGGTCTGGGCACTATTAGATTTAGGAAAGATTTGTGTATCGACTATACTATAACAGGCATATATTGGTCCTTGTATCAACTGCAGCAGAAGGAAAGAAAAAGATCAATGTATCCTGAATAGTCACCCTAGGCAATGAGAAATAGAATTATATTTTATGAGTTTTGATTCAGTTATAATTGTCACCTTAAAATTTTTACCTTTTCCTAGTTTACAAACCTTACATCTTTATATTGGAACTTAGTCAATTAAAAGAGTTGTTAATCAACAAGAGCAGCATAAAATATATGAAAAATAATTTGCCAAATAAGCACATGATTGGCACTCTCGAGGAACGCATACATAATTAGAAAAAGATTGGGGATACACCTTAAATGTGTTTTTAAAAATAGGAGAATGACACTAGTCTGCAACTTCTCAATGTCCCTAGAGCTCACGGGAGGTTATTTATGCAAAATATTCAACTCAGCATTGTTGCACTTTTCTGTTATGATCAGATGGAAAACTTTTTATACATAATTGCTAAAGCTGCCTGCTAAACTGGAAAGCATATTGTAAAAGTGGGGAAAAAATATTGTAAAAGTGTAAAAGTGTGGAGCGCTGTTACTTTGAAGGTAAATAAATAAATAAATAGGCAGGTAGGAACTGTTTTTGAAAAATATATGTGAGGCGAAAATAATGATCTCAATAAAATGCAGAAATAAAATATAGGTTGTGCTCCTATAAACTGATAAACCACCCTGGCTGGGTGCCAAGTAATGCTCTTTCTGTGTGTGCATTTTTTGCTCAGGAAGCTGCAGTATGCAAACTGATATGTCAGGAAAACGAGCCCTTCTAGGATCCACTGACAGCAATTCAACTCTAACTCTGAAAGCATTATATGCCATCTGATATTACTCATCCAGATGACTTTTCTTCACCTGCACAGAATATTTTCTCCATTTTTACCTTAATTTTTTTCTTAGCACAGAGAACCTAGATTGAGTCAAATGTTTTTGTCCCCCCGCCCCCTTCGTTTATTTTCAGTGGTTCTAGTCTTTTGAAAGTGGCCATTTTTTCTATTACTTAGTCAGCTTCATAAATCAGTTTCTTCTTAGGTCCAGTGTAAATCTTCAGTGGACATCCTGATGATTCTTAAGCCATCCTTCTATCAGCAGAAACGATGACTGCCTTCTACAATGACACGGAGGGTGTTTTGCTGCAAAGCTATATTGGGAGTTTGCACACATTATAAGAAATATAAATCAAAAGCATTTGTCTTTATTGGAATCTATATGGAGTAGAAATATTTTCATGTGTACTTCAACTACTAATTTTTCTCCAGGGATATAAGAAAAGAATGTGGCTTTTAGGTTTCAAGATTCTTTGAAATTGATGTCAGTTCCTCCAGAGTTGAAGAGGCAATGTTGCTGAGTGTTTGAAACCTAGAGTTTAGAAAGAGACATTTCTAAGTTCAAATCACTCATGGGATTTACTTATCATATGTCAGTGTCCTTAAACTCTCTGAGATTCTGTTCCCTCATCTGTAAAATAGGGATTGTAGTAATACCCCATAGGGTTATCATCAGCATTAAATGGTACAATGTGATTAGCAGTCTAAAACATTAATATTAGGAGATGACTAAAATAGCTGGGAAGAAAGTATTATCAAACTATGATAGGGACTTCCGAGATGTTCCCATGATATTGATTTTCCAGTAGCATTTGCTCTTTCCCTGTGAAAACTGCGAAAGTATGAACCTAGGATGTGTAAAATTATTAGAAGGGAGGCCCCATAAATTATATGTTCCTGACAATGGAGAATAATAGAGGGAAACAAGCTGTTTGCAGGATGGTAGAAAGGATTGGGAGTGAATGATAGCCCTTGCTCTGGCTCTCCCTCAATAGAAATAAAGTGAAAGCATCAATTTAAACAAGGGCATCGGAATATCTTATATCTCTGTGGGACTGTTCTAGGCAAAGGGGAGTAGGGCAATGAATAAAAGAGACAGAATGTCCAGATTTCTTAGAGTTTATATACGGGTAGGAAAGACAGATAATAGATACAATAAATAGATAATTTATAACATGTAATAGAAAAGGAATACGTGCTTTGGAGAAAAATCAAGCAGAAAGGGGTTGGGAATGCTCCATGGGATAAAGAACTAATTTATCCGAGGTGGTCAGCGATACCTTGCTGCTCATGATTTAAAAGAGGTGGGGAGACAGCAGATGTTCAGGGTAAGGTATCGTAGACAGAGAGAAGAACAAAGGCAAATGCCTTGGGGAAAGAAAGCAGGTGGCATTTCCCTAAAACAGCATGAAAGGCAACATGGGGGTAGAAGGAGAGGGGGTAGGAGGAGCCGGTGCTGTCAGGACTGAGGGACTTTCTTAGGCTATTGTGAGGGATTCTGCTTCCACTTAGCCAGAGGTGGAAAAGCAGTGGAAATACCTGAGAGGATTTAGTGTTTCCAAGCAAGACACCCTCAGGGTTCTGGGCTGTGAGTGACCAGTGATCTGTGAAGACCAGAAAGATGGTTTGCTCACAATCTTCCAATGTGAAATTGAAGAGTAAATGTTAGAATAGAATTTTGGTCTATTCCGTGGTGTTATACAGGATACCTGGGGGCCGGATGCTTTGTAAAGAGACATTATTTACACTTCTGGAGGGTGAGGAGTCTCAGGTTTAGGGAGCTGTATCTGGCAAGCACGTTCTTGCTGAGTCATCTCTTGGCAAAAGGCAGAAAGGCAAGGATACAAACATTCCTGAGAGAACAAGAGATCAAAACTTAGCCTCAAGCCCTTTATAATTGCGCTTAATTCATTCATGAGGGTGGAGCCTTTATGACTTTAACCCTCGCATTAAGCCCTACCTCTCAACACTGGATTGTTTGTAACATATGCTTTCTGGGGGACACATTTAACCATAGACTTATGTCCCTGGCTCTCCAAATTAAAGTTTTTCTCACATAAAAAAAATACAAGTATCATATTCCAAGCAGCCCTAAAGTCTCAACCCATTCCAGCACCAATGCCAAAGTCCAAGGTCTAAAGTTTCTTCCAAATTAGATATGGTGGAGACACAAGGCATGATTCAACTTGAGCCTAATTCCCTCCATATGTGACCCATGAGCAAAACAAGCTATCTACTATTAGAATACAATAGCAAGACAGGCATAAAACAGACATTCCCATCCCAAAAGGGAGAAATAAGCAAAACAAGAGTGGTAACTTTTACCAGGTATCATCATATCCTAACAGAAAATGAAATTCAATTTTAAAGTTCTGGCATAGTCTTTCTTTATTCCATGCTGGGCCTTCTGGTCATACTGGGTAGAGATTGGGTCTCAAAAGCCTCAGGCATCCTTGTCTTCATGGTTCTGCTGGACATAGACCACTCCACAGCTCTCACAGGTTGGAGTGCTCTGCCTTCAGCTCACCCAGGCTGGAGTTCCATGATGGTAGCTCTACACTGGAGTGTCAGAAGCAACTCCACTCCTGTGGCTCCTCTAGGAGGATTCTTTGAGGCAATTGTATCCTGAGGTTGTCCCCAACACCCTTTTGAAGTCTGGGTGGAGGACACCATGCCTCTAAAGCCCTTGTATTCTGCAAGCCTTGTGAATTCCCACCATATGGAGGCCATCTATGTCTAAGGCTCATACCTCCATCACCGTAGCTTGAACTGTATCGAGGCTAGCTCATGTACAGCTATGGTACACAAGGGGCACTGTGTCAGTAGTCAGGAGGCAGAGATTTTCAGAAGGGCAGAGCAGTGAATGATGAGATCTAGAAAGCATGTCTCTAGAAATCTTGCTGGCTTGTCTCAAAACTCTCTGAAAATTCAGAGTCGTTTTCTCACTGTTTTGGTGAGGATAAATCGATTTCCTTGTATTGATATTAATCTCTAGCAAATGGTCACTGACCATCCCCTTTGCATTCTGTCTAGAACATGCTTTGTTATTTTTTACCTAGCTGTGTGTAGTTTGAAAATTTTTCCACTCTGCATTTTAATTATAAATTTCATCTTTAGGTCACTTTTTTTTTTTTTTGGCTGTACTAGGAATCGAACTCAGGACCTTGAGCTTGCTGGTCAGGCGCTTGTGCCACTAAGCTAAATCCCCAGCCCTCTTTTCTTTCATTTTACTCTAAGTAACCAAAAGAAATCAGGCAGTACCTCCAATACTTGGGTACTTAAGACATTTCTTTTGAAGATATCCTCATTCATCACTCTGAAGTTCTGTCATCCACAGAATTCTAGGACATGTATGCAATTCCACCAAATTCTTTACAAATGGCTAATAAGTTATTGAAGTTAACTCCAGTTTTAGGAACTTTGCTCTTCCTTTCCATCTGACCCCATCCATGTTTCTGCCAACATTCTAATGGTGCAAACTCACATCATCTCTAGGAAGATTTAGGCTCTTTCAGCATTGGTCTTCTAAGCCTGCACCAGAATTTCCCTTAATGCTCCATTTATGGCAATCCAGGGTTTCTATAGCCTGCGTGTCCAAATTCTTCCTCCTCTACTCATTACTCAGCTCCAAATCTGCTTGCACATGTTCAGGAATTTGTTGTTATAGCAACATCTGACTTCCAGTACCAAGTTTCTATCTTGGTCTGGTTTGTGCTTGCATAACAGCATCAGGTCTAGGGGCAAAGGGCATGGATCATCCCATGGTATAAAGAACAGGGCAAGAGAACACAGGCACGAGACAGAGCGAGAGACAGGAACTGCATGGCTTTGTGATGTTTTATAATTGGCATTAACCCATTCACGAGGGTGGAGACTTTATGACCAAAAGATCTCTCGGTGTGGACTTGCTCCAAGCACAACTTCCTGTGATCATTAATAAACA
>NW_004955428.1:5220222-5232118 GCF_000276665.1 Chinchilla lanigera
TAGAGAGGAAAATGTGTTTATAGAGCTTAAGTAACTTGTCTAAAACTACCTAGGGCTAGTGAGGCATTAAGAAAATCTGATTTTAAAGCCCAGGCTTTGGTGTGTCTTAGATTGATGTTAGATTAGAGTTTAAAAATTTATGCATTTCGTAGAAAGAGTCATTATTTTTTTTCCATGAGGTAGGCTGCATATCTTCCCAAGAACTCCTAAATGTCCTATCTGCATCCTTGATATCCATAACTCTATTATCCAATTTTTCCTTGACTTATGAGGGAGGCATGCCCTGACAAACCCATGTTAAATTGAAATTATCATAAACTGAAAGTGCATCTGCCACACCTGACCTGCTGAACACCAGCGCTTAGCATCACGTGCACTGTAGAGTACCTGTTTTTCAACCTGTGGTCCCCCAGCCTCTGACAGGGAGTGGCAGCTCACTGCCACTGCCTAGAATTGAGAGAAACAGAGTACCTGACAGCACATTGCTAGTCTGGAAACAGAGCTTTATTTCTTACCTTTACTTTTAACAGCACAAAAAGAACAATTTAATTAGAAAAACTCAGGGTAAGTGTAAACGGCTGATGTAAGCCTTCAACTCAATGGAGTACTTTCTAATGAAAATTAATTGATAGTATATGTGGGAAGTCTTTTGTGGTTTTTTTGCTTGTTTTAATTTGTTTTGGTAGAAAAGCATTCAGAATCTACCTGGCTTTCTCTTGTAGCGTGGGCAACAAAAATTCCAGGTATAGCTTCTGTTGATTGCATATGACTTTCACACAATCATACAGTCAAAAACTCCTAAGTCTAGCTATCATAAGTTGGGAACAATCTGTGTTTACAGATGTAGTTAAATTAAGGTTTTTAAAACTGGGAGATCAGCTTTGATTATCATAGTGTGTCCACTGTATCCACAGGGAGGTGCAGAATCAGATAGAGAGGAATAGGAGAATCATCCTTTCATATATCTACTTGGAACAAGCAATATACTTTGGGTTTCGAAGAGCAGTAGCAGGTTGGGCATGTGAGCGATCAGGGGGTATCTCAGATTCTGACCATAGGGGAAATGGTGACAAATCTTTTGAACCTGAGACTGATATTCACTCCCTCCCCTCAACCGTATTCTGGCTGAGGAATTGAGATATAACAGTACATCCAGATATAGGGGAAGAAATGTTACGGAGAAACCTAGAAATGGGGAGGAGTGCTATGGAATCAGGCAGACACCACCATGCTACCAAGGGAATGATAAATTTGCCAGTTTTTAGCACAAGTTGAAAACATCAGAACATCTATTGTTGTTGAATTGTGTGTAATGATCGAAAAAGTACATGAAATAAAAGCCTTCTCTACCAGAGTAGGCAATGTGAGTTCTGTATGCTTTTTTTTTGTCCAAACAAACAAAAGCAAGCAAACAGAAAAAAGCTTGCTGCATATACCATCAATTGATTTTCATTAGAAAATTCTCCTTTGAGCTTAAGTCTTACTTCAGCTATTTATAATAGCTGTGAATTTTTCCAATTAAATTGCTCCTTTGTTGTTAGAAATAAATACAAAGACATCTTCATCAGAGAAAGAATAGTTTTGTGTTATGGATACTTAGTGGATTCAGTTGGGGAAATTGAATAGTCCAAACCATAACAAAATATTCAGCTTAAAAGGTGGGGAATGAGGATAAAATGATGCTCAAAATACATTTTTGTGAATTTGCTATTTTCCCGAGTGTGCCATGGAAAAATATCTCTTTGGAAGCCTTTGCATGCCACAGATTGCCCGTATTTCATCTTTTAAAACAGCAAAAATGTTTTAGGTCTGTCAAATCCATAAAAATGGTTGGCTTCAAATTTCTTCCTCTCATGTTTAAAAATGTGTAATATAAACATGAGTTATTGTATTGGATGCTTTTCTTGTGGCACTCAGTGTTAGTCTGTTTGTGCTGCTATAACAAAATCCCATCGATCCAGTGCCTTATATGTAGCAGAAATTTATTTCTCACTGTCCTGCCAGTAGAGAGTTTATGCAAAGGAACAAGCAGGTGTGGACTCTGGTGAGGGCAGCTTCCTGGTTCATAGGTGGCGCTTTGCATCACTGTTTCCTTTCCTGGGGCAAAAGAGCTTTAGGTCCCTCTTTTCAAAGGGCATTAATCCCTTTTGAGGGCTCTGTCTCCCAAAGCCCTAGCTTTTAACATTGGTGATTAGGTTTTCAGTGTGTGAATTTTAAGGGGACACTAGCACTCAGATTCTAGCACAGTGTAAATTCAAATGATCTCAGAACCCCTAGCCAACTACAAATTTTTAAAGAACGACTTCCTTTCTTCATGTCCCCTTCCTTTTCCTGTTCTTTCTTTTCCTTCTTTAAAATGCAAACAGTGTGGACTCTGCTTGCTAGGAAAGGGGCTGTGACACTAATAGGTGCCCATAGAACCCTCGTTTCATTGGCATGTTGAATACCAAGACTTCAAAGCTGTAACTGGTCCAAAGAACTACCTTCTCATCACAAAACCCAAGCCACAAAACTGTGGTCAATTAACTAGCTGTGCCAAAAGCGATGCATGTTGCAGCTGAGTATTTCAGTGAAATCGATGCATCCAGACTTGAGGTTAGTGGAAGAAAAAGGCCTCTGCCAGATTAAAAACTCACTTCTAGCCTACAAGTGTGCAAACTTTGAGCTATTGTCAATTATGCTGTATTTGAGTCTGTTATCCCCAAGCATAGCATAACTACCTGCTACCCTTCAAATTTTAACTTTGCTCTTTGAGTCAGCTTTGCTTATCATCTTCCCCCTCCTTCTCAGCCTTCTTATGAGCAGCTGTCAAGTCTTTTTGCCTTTCATTTCTTTTTCCAAAAAAGTAGTTCCATATTCATTGACACTTTCTCAGCATATAATATATGTTGTTGGTTAGCTGCAGCCTGGCTTTCCTTTTTTAGTTCTTTTGCAAGCTGTTGTGCATTTGATCATTGTGGGGTTGTATAGGACAGACTGCTGGGTTTCAGCTTGCTCATTTACTTGGCAGATTGATCAATTCAGCGCTTTAGTGGAAGACGAAACAAATGCACCATATTGATATGTTTTGTCATTTGAGCAGCTCTTTCAGAGATTCTCCTCTTTGCCACTCACCTTCATCTTCCCTACTTTTTCAGCTCAGTCCTGTTCCTTCCCCAGCACATGCACAGAGGCATACAATCTACCCTCAGGGGTTGTAACGAGGCACTAAGCCTGCATTTCTGAAATTTCTGCTCCTCCTGTTTGTGTTAACCAGTCTGTATATTCTTTATCCCTTACATTTTACTAGATCATCAGCTAGGGTTTGGTGCATGTGTGTGTTTTATTGTTGAGATCTAAAATGGCCCCCCAAGCCTTGTGTGTTTACAGGGTGATTGGATTATGAGGTAAAATATCTGACTTGCTGTTCAGAGGTGGACCCAATGGAAGAGACAGGTTACTGTGGACATAAACTGGAAGGGTGTATCTCTCTTCCCAGCTCCTCTCTTCGTTATAATGTGTTTCTGGGGTTGTGGTTCTGCAAATATCAGAGAATAAAGTTGAACCTAAGAAGGAAGTTAGGAAAGTTTCATTGGAAATAATTAGAAGAAGGAGAATAGCTCCTTGATTTTCAGGAGGAGTCCCAAATGGGATGACCACATGACCGCTCCATTTTGAATTACTTATAGGCAAGTAGGGTACAAGACTTACTTAATTGCTTAGGTTTTTTTTTTTTTTTTTTTTGGTACAGGGATTTGAACTCGGGACCTTGCACTTGCCAGGCAAGTGCTTGTGCCGCTGAGCTATATCCCTGACTTTAATTGTTTAGTGATGACCTATCACAGGTGGCTCCATGGTGGATTTAAAATAAGCAATTGAGACTCAGGCTCTCCAGCTCAGTTCTTTCACACTGTGTTTACAATAAACAGGAATCGCAGAAGGAGCTGATTAAATTGCTTTATAATTTCCTTGAAATTCAGGATTTTAGTAAGGATGTACCTCCCTTCAGGATCTTAGTAGGTAGTGGGCTGTGTTCCATGCTGCCTGAGGAAATTCATTCTTTGTCTAAAGTACTAGCTCATTGTCTAATTTTTTCTTTCTTTTTTTGTTTTGGTATTGTTAATAGAACTCAGGACCTTGTGCTTGCCAGGCAGGCACTTTTGCTGCTGAACTATAGCCCCGGTCCCTTCACTGTCTATTTTTAATTTTTATCAGTATAGTTGGTCATCCTATTCTGTCTCAGGCCCTTCCACTACCTAGTTGCCTTACTCATAAAATAACTAAATAAATTTTTCTACACCTTGAAACTGTCTGCTTGCTACCACTACTGAGATAAGAGATTAGGGCAGGGCTGGCTAGGAAAGCAGGCATGACCTGTGAATTGAAAGATCCTGAACATACGCACAAAATGTTCCCAAAGCCTTGCATGTGGACTTCTCTGGAGAACTCGAGCAGGTTTTCCATAAGATGGCCTAGAATGATAGCCTGAGACATGGAATCCCAGCACCACCGCTGCTCAGGACCCAGCTGTAGAAGATTTTGCTGGTTTTCTTGAGATTTGGACAGAATAGAAGGAGATGTGCACCATGAAGAGCTTGCTGTCATCTTTCCACCATAGGCCACACTGTGTTTCCCAGATGCAGCATGTACTTTTATTTTTGCTTTTACCTTCTTTTTCTCTTTACTTGGCCCAATCTCATTCTACAGAGCCAGTTTCTCCCCTACTCTTCACTTTCACCATAAACCTTGTCTCTGTGTTTTGCTTGTTGAGTCCAATTCTTTGTTTGAGGGGAGAAGAACCTGGAATTTAACTCCAGAGCAAGAGGTGAGCAACCCAGAACTCAGTAATGTTTAGTAGGAGAGCCACTTTTCGAAGCAGGGTACCTGATAACACCATGATATAAGCAGCTTTCCTCTGCCAGACAATTCCACCATGCCCTTCTGCCTTGGAGCCAATCGACTATGAACTGAAACCCTTCAAACTGTGAGCCAAAATAAATCTTTCCTCCTTCAAGTTGTGGGTGTTGATTAGTATGTCTCAGTAATCGGGAAAGTGTGCATGTGTGTGTGCGTGTGTTTTACTGGATTGACTCTAGACCTTTATACTGAGCTACACCTGAAGCTCATTTTTTAATTTAATTTTTTTATTTTGAGACCAGATCTCACCAAATCACTAAATTGCCTGGACTAGGCTCAAGCTTGCAATCTTCCTGCTTCTGACTTCCCGGGTAGTAGGATTACAGGCTTGTGTCCTTAGAGGTTTTTTTTTTTTTTTATTACTATGTTAGAAACTGATGAATACACACACACACACACACACACACACACACACACACTGAATAAAAGCTATTTATTCAAGAGAATCTGATAATAGCTTCAATAAAACACTGTTATTGTAAGGCATTAGTCAGGACTTTTAAACAATTTATTATAGTGTATTTTTCCTTTCAACATTATTCCTTGTAGATTTTATTCTGCTTGCTTTTGCTTTATTTCACAATTATGCTTTCAAAACTGTAATAAAGAAGAAAAAAGAACTATTGCTCTGAGAATCGGGAAAGAATTCCTCTGAGGCAAAACAGTGTTCCTTGAGGCAAGGGCCATGGCAGACTGTTTGGTTCTTGGAAAGATGTCTTTTAGTGTAGAAAGGGTCCGGGCCAAGAGTAAGGCAAAGGCGGACAAACTGCTCTGAATGGTAAATAAGATTCTGAGTTTCTCTAGGATGTCTGAGCTGCAGAGAAATGATGAAAGTACGTGAAAGAAGCCGGACCTAGAACTTAGGCAGTGGTTGGTTCTCTTTAAAAGGAGAATGGCAGGGAAAAGTCTTCAGTACCAGAAAGGATGAGAGACTTTAAAAATGGGTGCTTATGGGGGCTGGGGATTTAGCTCAGCGGCAAAGCGCCTGCGTGGCAAGTGCAAGGTCGTGAGTTCGGTTCCTGGTACCGGAGAAAAACCAAAAAAATAAAAAAAAAATAAAATAAAAATAAAAATGGGTGCTTATGGTTGGATATGGGGTGTCTCCCAGAGTTAGGTGCTGAGAGCTCGGCCCCCAGAGTGGCAGTGTGGATGCTGTGGAAGCTTTAAGGGGGCCTAATGGAGATGATTAGGTCCAGGAGGTGCCGCCCTTTGAACAGATCAGTGCCAACCTGGCAGGACCGGGTTGACTCCCAGAGACAGCAGGTTTGTGAATAAGCCCCGCCTCTTCTGCTCTCTTGCTTCCTTGTTTACATCGATGGCCTTTCTGCTTACAGCAGTTGCCTCTCTGCTTCTCCACAGTGTTAGGATGTGGTTCTGGGCCTCTCCAGGAGTTAGTGCAATCTTGGTTGGGCCCCTTCATTGTCAGTCATGAGCAGAATACATCTCTACTTTGTGAATTACCTATCCCAGCTACACAGCATGGACTAAAACAACAGGTGTACCTAGCTGTCAACTTTAAGTTGTTCCTGTATTGTTCTGATATGTTGACACCATTCCTCCAGCTCCTGTTCCACCCAAATGTCACCCTATTCTCTCAGACACAGGCAGATGTACAACTTGGAGCAGTTGCTATTCGAGTGAGTATGAAAGGGTTGAAGACTGCATCCCACTGAGTGTACAGAGGAGGAAAATCAAAGTATGAACAACTAACAGAAGAACGGTAATGATACAAAATTCAGTAAAAGTACAGTGCCCAGGGAGGTATGCAGAAATGTCATTACTGTCCTCTCCTTTCTCCAAATCTTTAACTTATATGACAGGTGTGATTATTCAGATTTATGTAAAATGACACCCAGGGGCCAACATATGCATCGAAATATAATCTACATTTAGGAAAGAACTTGGAGGATATCGCATGATGTCAGCTTTGAATTCTGTATTTATGTGCCTTGATGCCCAAGAGGTGAGGAAGAAACAAAAAGGAGGCGAAGGGGAAAGGAGGAAGAGGAGAAATGAGAAGAAAAGTGTGTCAGTGTTTTCCTCTATGGAGCACATGAACCTTTTGCTGGTGTCCTTTCTTGTTCCTGTCCTTACGCTCTTTTTTTTCTTTCTCTTCTTTTCCCCTTCCTTCATCCCTTCTTTCTTTCTTGCCCTCCTGCATTTTCCTCCTAGGAATGAGATCGCAGATCGGGGTAGGAAGGGTGTGTGAGGACCTTGGGAAGAGACAGCATCTACTTAGCAGTGCTGCCTTCCGTTTGGTTTGAGCTACACTGTGCAGGGATGTGATCGTGCATGTGTTCCCACGGAAGCCTCTGTGTTCACTGAGGTGAAATTTTTGTGGAGGCCAAGTGTGGGCTCTTTGTGGCAAGCCCATCAGAACATGGGAGAAAAAGGAAAGAGAGAGAAGGCTAAACAAGCAAATGGGTTTTTAGAGAAATGCAGCACTGAGCAACCTGGGGAAGATAAGGAAGAGGGACTGGTTTTAACTGGCCACATTGCTCTATGTGTTTTGGGATACAAGTCCTGCCTTTCAGCCTATCTCTAAGTTATTTAGATTTCTTTAGGTTTTCCTACAACATAATACAACTATAATCAAACTATTAGCTGTAAGTGTCATGAAGGCAGGGACCAGAGAGTGTTTATATAATGCCAGGCACACAACATTAAGTGTTGCTGAAAGAAGAAATACTTGGAGAGATGTTTAGGGAGAAGACAGATGGAAGCAGTCAGCAAATTTACCCATCCCTTTCAAAGTGAGTGCTCCACTCACAACAAATTGTCAGCTGGGTAATAAAGAGGAAAAATAACTGTGGGTCTGAGAACTGGGAAAGAATGGCACTCCATGTACCGTTCAAAGGATTTTCCAGTTGGACCTGGTGGTGCTCACCTGTGATCCCAGTACTCTGTAAGGCTGAGGTAAGAGGATTGTATGTCTGAGTCCAGCTTGGACATTTTAGTAATTTGGCAAGACTCTGTCTCTAACTAAAAGTAAAAATAAGGAAATAAGCTTGGGATAGTACTCAGTGAGAAGCACCTGGCTTAATCACCAGGGACATGGAAAAAAAGAGGCATATTCCACTGAAAGAAGAAGTGGCTTAGTAAAATTAGTTCACATGTTTATTAACATAAACAGGTTCAGGAATGATTCAATTATAGCAAATAATTTTACATTTTTGGACTTTAGAACTCATATATTCTTCTTTGAGAGACCTGTCATAGTTAGTCCTTCTAATAGATGTTGTTTTAGTGAATTCTGGCCTTGAATTTCATGGTTTTTTTGTATAATTTTTTTTCTATATAACTTTTGTATAACTCGTTACTAAATTTAACTAGTTTTGAACTAATAGTTCATTACTTGTCTTGTTTAATAGGTAAAATATATGAATTTATTTACATTACAGACAAAAATTCTCCATCCCTCCCCCTTTCTGCAACACTTTCATTTTTTTCTTCAAGTAAATTCTTTTAATAAGCACTTTCCTGGTACAAAGTACTAAGTACAGGGCTCCCAACAAATTATTCCACTGAGTACTAGTGTTAGTCATATTGTACATATTCAGTCAGTATTAATGAAGGGAGTAGCCTTCTCAGAGATTATAAGACTTCCTGGTTCTCAAAAGAACAAGTAGTGCAAATCTAAGTTCAGACTTGTTTGTGATTATATCATGATGACTCAAGATTATGGGTGAAATCAAGGCCTCCAATCTTTTAGTAATATGAACTTTTAAAATGAAAATACCATAATAATTATGGTGTTTCAGATGCCCATATGACCTATACTTATGCTTGCACTTGTAATTTTTCTTACATTTCTTCTATATACTTTCTATTTTGTTTGCATACCTCTTAAAAATCATAATACAAAAAATTTTAAGATTTTAAGTACTGTATTTATCAAGGTGTTTTGAAATTGCTCACTTATGAGTGATTTTAGGTGTTTAATATGAGCTTGAAAGTTTTATAATTGTACTAACAATGTTACCAAAGAGTACCTTCTGGCATTTCCCAATGATTGATAAAAATTTTTGTACCACAGAGGACTAAGTGCTTTTCACAAAATCTCTTTGTCTTTCACCTCAGAGTTTAGGATTAATTGAGTGAAATAATTATAGGCAAGACTGGACAGAGGTAACAGATCCCCAGATTCCAACAATTTGCTGCTGGTGTGTGCTTCCAGTCCTTACTAGAAGGGATCGTGTTCTGTAGGGCTATCATCAAGTTTGAGATGTCACACTTGTTTATTGTACAGTTCAAGTCAAATTCATTTCATTGGTGAAAGCATTGTACCTCCCCCAGGAAAAAAGGTTAGAAAATAATATAACACAGTGTGCTCAATATTATGATTGAAATCAAGGCTTATAATCTTTTAATAATATGAATTTGCATTGAACAGATATTATTTTGACACATTTTCCTGAGCTCAGATCTTATTTTTATTACATCTTTTTTTGTTTTTGCTTTTGAGATAGGATTTTTCTATGTAATCCAGGCTGGCCTTGAACTCACTATGTGGCCCAGGTTGGCCTCAGACTTACAAAGACCCTCCTGCCTCTACCTCCTGAATGTTGGGATTGTAGGTGTGTGCTACTATATCTGACATCTATTTTTATTTTAAAGGAATAAAACTAAATATGCAACCAAAACTATATCCCTGTAACTCTTTGCTCTCTTGTTTCCTCAAAGGTAATCAGTATTCAAATGTTGGAAAATCCCATGGGTATTTTTCTTCTTTTATTACGTATGGAAAGGATTCATAAACGATGCAGAAAATTGTACACTTTTAAACTTTACATAAATAGTATCATGCTGTGTGCATCCTTCTGCAACTTGCTTCTTTCACTTAACCCAATGTTTTTGAGATGCTAATTCATGCAAATTTAGTTTATATACTTTACCAGAAGTAATAAACCAGAGTTTATCTATTCCCCTATGGCATTTCTACATTTTTGCTGCTAGAAAAAAAATATTACTACAATGAAGAATTGCTATGTCTCCTGAGCACCTGGATGGGAATTTCTTTAGGGAAGCTATCTGCAGAGATTCTTAACTCACAGTCAAAGTGCAATTTTAGCTTTTCTAGATAGTTCTAGGTTACTCCCTAAAGTCTTTGTATGAATTTACACTCGTGGATCAATATTTAGATTTCCTTTTCTCCATAGCCTTACAAACAGATAGGTATTACCCATTTTAAATATTTGTGAACTTGAGAGGTGAAACCTTAACTCTTCTTTCTTTTACCTGTGTAAAATAACTGGTTGAGTTTTACTACTATGAAATCAGCAGATAAAACTAGTTTCTATTTCTTTTAGGACCTCTGGTACCAGGCATTAGCATTCCTTATTCTCTTAGGTTAATGACATCACATCATAATTAGTCCGTGTATAGCTGTTGATCTAGTTTAGCTGTTTGTTTGTAAATAATGATATAAGTGCCCATGAATTCTCAAATATTCTTCCCTTGCATCCTGTGACCTGGGCTTTTAAAGTGTTTTTCATTTCCTCGCCTTTTACAGCTTTCTTCTATTTAACATTATGTTAAGAGTCACCCATGCTCTTTCATGCAGCTGTAGTGTCTTCCTTTTAACACTCTGTTGTGTAAATAAAACACAATTATATTAGTGAGTTTTCCAGTTGAAGCAGATTATCGAACACCCACAATTTACAGAAGAAAAGGGTTTATTTGGCTCATGGCTCCAGAGGATTGAGTTCATGGTCAACTGCCTTCCAGATAGTAGAATCATGGCAGAAGGACATGGCAGAGCAAAGCTATTTAGTTCATGGCAGAGAAGCAGAAGAGGGAACTAGCATGTCAGAGAAGGAGCCAGGGACCAGATACAGTACCCAAGGTCACACTTCCATGCCCCATGCAAATACACCCAGAAGTGTGCTCCTTCAGTCTCCTAGGTGACTCCCGAGCCAGTCAAGTTAACTTTCACTAAGCTTAACTTCTACAGCACGCTCACCAGTCTACATTTGAAAGCAATTTTAGTAGTTGATAATTTTTTCTTTTTGATTATTCTTGTCAGTGCAGTCCTTACTCAGCACAAGAACAAGGATTTCTCTTAATCAAACTGCTATAAATAGAATTTATAGGTTTAGGTTATGTAAATTTTCACTGTACTGATCTTTGAAAATTTTTATTAGAGTTACCAATAAAACCATTCAGATTGTGTATTTATTTTGTGTTTAGATTTTAACAGCTTTTCAGTTTCTTTAGCAGATATAGTACCAGCCAGGTGTTCTGCCATCTCAACTCAGTTTTGTTAGTTAACTTTCAATAGTATGTCCATTTGTCATTTCAGCTAGGATTTTAATCTAATTCAAAAATAAATTGACAATATTTAATTTTCATTTTTAAACTTCATTATATCATTAATATTATGCCTCCTTTATTATTCACAATATTATGTCTCTATTACCGAATGTTTACTTTCATTTTGCTGTGATTTTTTTTTATTTTAAAGAGAGTAGTAAATGAGAAACAAACAAACAAAAAAAGTAGAACAGTAGCAACATACCAGTATCATGAACATAAACAAATCAAAGCAAGAACATTCAGAGTGACGCAGGGTCTCAAGAAAAAATAATGCAAATCAACAGTGATTGTTACATTACATATCACTATCCTCAACTATATTGCTCTGATTACCAGATATAAAAATGAAAGATTGCTCAAACCATTAAAGAGAATAAGAAAATAATTCTTCAATAAAACACTAGAGATAATACAGAGTTTCACTAGACAAAATGGTGGTAGTTCACCATTGTAATTCTCTTGCATATTGTTACCTTCAAATCAGTTGCTCAGACCACCAGACACAAGCATGCAAAATCAGTGAGAACATAAAAAACTATAAGTATTAACTGTTCATGTCAATACACCGTCAGATATCAACAATACAGTTATCATAGCTATTCATATATATATTTATATTTTGCATTCTTTCTTTTTTCTTCTTACTCTCACCCCAGTCATTCTTTCCTTTGAGCAATTTCTTTCC
>NW_004955428.1:5232393-5243099 GCF_000276665.1 Chinchilla lanigera
TATGAACATGGGTGCATGTATACTGCTGTGGTATGATGTGTTTAATTCTTCTGGGAAAATACCCAGAAGGGGAATAGCTGGGTTAAATGGGACTTCCAATCCCAGTTTTGTGAGGAGTCTCCAAATTGATTTCCACAGTGGTTTCACCAATCTACACTCCCACCAAATGTTCTTAATTTATCTACATTTTCTATTTCACTATCTTAATTACCTACCTTTTAACTTTTTTTGGGTTTATTGTTTGTTTCTAATTTTTGTTCATTGGACATTTAGTCTTTAATTTTAGTTGTTCTTTTTTTCCAATGTTTGTACTTGAGACTATAAATTCCTCTCAGTGTTATCCAAACTATTATTCTTAAATTTAGATATAATAATGTTATTTTATTTGTCTTTAAGGATTTAAAAATTTTTACCTTTTATTTTTGATGGATGGGTTTTTGTGGGGATTTTAATTTTCTTTTCTCCAGCTGCTATATTGTGCTGTGATTGGGAAACAAGATCTCTATGGTACCTCTTCACTGAAGCATCTTGAGATTTGTTTTTTTAGGTCCTGGCATATGGTCCATTATGCCAACTCTTGCCTGGGTTGCCTGAGCAGAATGTGTTTTTTTTCTAGTTCTGTCTTGGATGAGGTACATCTGCCTAGGGAGACTGAAGAGGATAGATAAGAAGCTTTGTTTGCATGTAGGTGTAACATAGTATAACTTTCAACAATCTGCAGATTGTACACTCTTGAGATGCATGAGATAAAGCTGACTCATAAGAGGTCCAACAGGGATATAGCCAGATGAGTTTATATGCAGATTTCTTCAGCATTATTTATGGCAGGCTAGCTATGGGAAGAGAATTTCACACTAACAGAAACCCACCAGATTTTGATCATCTCTTTCATCTGTTGCAATTTACCTGATGAAATTAAACAACCAGATATGCTGAAAGACACAGCCAGGCTCTCTGGGGTGATCCTTGATAGCACTTGACTCCTTTGTGCTGTAGGAAGGTTAAACCCCATTTGATTTTCATAGCAGTATCGATCTTCCAATCAGTGTTCATTATTGAAAAATGTCAATAAAATAGCTATATCTCTAGTAAGGTCATTTTAATATTTTCCATCAATAATCTGATTTAATCTTCAGCCTCTTATTTCTTGAATTATTTGCTTTCCTTGTATATGTGTGCGTATATTTTATATATTCTGGATTTTACTAATTTCTCTTATTTGAAAAGTCAGTAGATCTCTTAGATATGGTCTATTTCTATTTTTACTGATATTCAATATACTGATAAATTTTATGTTGATGCAAAAAAACTTATAAATACTTTCATTGTAGTTTAACTTTAAAAAAAATTGCAATTTTTCAAAATATGTTCCCTTTTCCTCCCTCCTTTCCCTGTCTTTCTTCTTTTCTTCCTTCTTCTTCACTGCCATTAAGTTGTTGACATAAATTAATAACTTTGCATAATCTAAGTGAGTTAATGTCTGTACTCTCCTATCACCAAATAAAATGTCCTAATGAGACAGGTGATTATGGTATGACAAAGCTGGCGGGAAGTAGGTGTGACCTGTTAATTACAAAGTCTCAGGACACATGGGCACAACAGTTCCCATAGACCTGCAAGGATTTCTTGGGAGAACTCACAGGTTTACCACGGGATGGCCTCCACCTGATGTCAGCCTGAGACCTGGGTGATACAACAAGGATGTCCACCCCGAGTTTTAGCTACCGTGTTCCATCTGGCATGGTGGTTCACCCTCATGCTGTGGAGTGCACTGCTTTTCCTACTTTTACTTGGCCTGAAGGAGACTTCAACATCCCAAAACCCAGCTCTTGGAAATATTACTTTGATCACTTTCTATTTTTATGTTATGTTGTCTAAACTTTGGGTACAGTTCTGTTAATTTCAGTTTTATTTTTATCAGTGAGTAAGACCATATTTCTGCAATGAGCTAAGCCCCTTCTTTTTTAATATCCTTCTCTATTCTGCCAAGAACCTCTTTGTTCTTCAGAGTCAACATTTTTCCTTCATAACCTGATGTTCTCCCGCTCTTTGCCGCCAAATTTCTAGGTGCTGGTTTCTATTACTATCTAATAGTTGTAATTTTGTACATTATGTATCAACTTTCTACTGTGCAAGATGATGTTTGTGCTCTTTTTCTTGCCTCTAATTCACTCCTTCCACTTTCCCATTAGAGTTATATCATGTGTATATCATTGGGAGTTGTTGATGATAAAAATATTCAACACTTACTAAAAGGTTCAGAAATAAAAATGCAATCCCAGATCAGGCAGCAAAGAAAATTAACAGATACTATTTAATTAAGGAAAGGAAAATTAACAGATACTAACTCTTTCATATGATTTTTAGAATGATAATATAAGAGCAGAAAGAATAAAGCATGTGTATCTTGAGGATACACAATTTCATGCAGAGGGGATATTGAGAATAATGATTTAGAATGCCCAAAGGCTGACCCATGCTTATCTTGCAGAAATGACAAACAGTTGAGCACATAAGGCAAGTTTTACTCAGAGAGAAATCAAAAATGGGTATGTGTTATCAGTTCCTACGTATTTCCTCCAGCTTGAGTCAGGAAACTTTTTCTGTGAAAAGACACATAGTAAACATTTTCCACTCTGTGGACCTTTCTGTCTCTCTGTATCTACTGAATACTAATGTTGTAGTGTGAGATCAGCATAGACAATAAGCAAATAAGTGGACATGGCTGTGTTGTAAAAACTTTATTTTCAGCAGTCACTTGTCATTCTTTGAAATAACTCCTCTAAGAAAAGAATGTCAAGAATACCCTTGACTCAAAATGAATCAAAATGAGGTCCCCTCAGTTAACAGGTAAGATCTAACAAATTTTCATGAAAAAAATAATCCCATTCTTAGAGAAGTCATTTCATAGCATCTCAAACTCTAGTCATGTTTTAAATGTTGGTAAGCACATGCAGTTAATGGGTATCATGTGGAGCAACCTGATTCTAGAAGTTTTAATGATGAGCCATTTGTATCCAACTCTACCATCCATGTGAGGTTGGGGTTGGATGTGCTGTGAGGCTCTGCACCTAGCAAGGGAATAGAGTTTGTAGAATTGAAGGGAGATTGTCAGGATCTATGGCCAATCTGGATCTTCTAGGAACTAAAATAGGAGTTGAACACTAGGACTTTGTAAATATCCCTCATCTCTGAGTATTCTTTTCTGTGAGGATTTTGGCAAACATGGCTCCAGTTGGTCTGGGATCACATCTTTACAACTTCTAACAGATGAGAAACAGTAATTCTAGTTCTGTTTAGAAATAGTCCAGGTTGTATTATATTCCAATAGGAGTACAGCCAGAGAGATGAGCATTTTTATTGCAAGGCTTGGATTATATATCCATATTTATAACTGTAAGATGGAAATTGTTTTTACCAAATGGTAATTACCACAATATATGCTATGTCATCCATGAGGTGCTGAGGGGCAGCAAGCCCTGAATAAATATTGGAGGACAATCTCTTTAATTTTACTGAAACACAGTAAATCCAAAGGCAGGAGAAATATAAATCCATTTGCTTTGAATTCATTTTTATGACACACATACTTAAAGACTATTCCATTACTTAGTTTATAAGTTTAAGTGGAGATTGTGATAGTTAACATTAAAGATAACTCAATGTTTTCTTTGTAACCTGTATGTTTTGCAAATTTCTATGTGATTAAAAGAGATATATTTGTGTCTTAGTAGTTCGGCAGTGTTGAAGACATTTTGAGTACGATTCTTATCTGATGATATAAGCTTTTTGACCACTCATGTAATGTGAAATTTTTTCTTTACAAATATTTTTTTAAATACTGCAAACGAAGAGAGTGTTAGTTAATATTGAAAGAACATTTTTTCTTCCATAGAATTTAGCTGACTTCATGACTGAATGGGGTCTTAGTCTCAACTTATTAGTCTAAGTCATTTATAATAAAACAAAATTGAAGTTTGGCACTGCATAGAAAGAGACAGAAAGTCGCTTACTGGGAAAGGTAGGGAGTCTACTTCTAACTCACATTTCTTGAGAGCCAAGACATCACCCTGTTGGGGAAACAAAAACTTTTCCTTTCCCACGTTTGGTCATTAATCAGGAGAATTGTGTGAGTGGCAGGGCATGCAGGGAACAGGAGGACAATATTTTGCTTGTTTTATTTTTTTAGGAATTCCAACAAATTGAGGAAGACTTCCCTTTTGTATTTTTTGAAAGCTGTAACTCCTGAGAAAATTATTAACTTTGGTTTTGTAAAAGCTCCAACTTGGTAAATTCAAAGTAAATTATGGAGAATTTAGGCAGATGATGAGAAAAGAAAGTTATGCAGCTTTGGGTATTGGGATGGTTGAGCACTGATGTGGTGTGATTTCCTGAGGTGCTAACCTCATGGAAAACTGACATTTCCACGATACTTTTCTAATGCTTGGTTCTCTCTTAAATCACCCTGACACCCCCTCTGTCCACTCCCACTCCTGTCCTGGCCTTCTTCTCACACTGGTTTGTTGTTTTTGTCCAGAAGTTCAGAAGCATATTTAATGGTGTGTCCAGATGGGGCTCCCGGGTCATGAGAACATCCAGCTGTCCTCAGTAAATTCAAAACCATATATAAACACAACCAAAAATGGCACCAAGATTTCTTTTGTTCTATCATTTGATTTTTAGACACTTGGGAAAGATAGAAGTTTAAAAGTGTTTTGCCCTTTTTGCTCTTTCAAAGTACATAGTTTACTTTTAGCTTATACTTTTATCACATTTTATTTTTATTGTTATAATTTTTTTAAATTTAGTTTTAAAGTGATACATAGTAGCATAAAATTGTACATACAAATGGGGTGTCATGTGTTGCCTAAGTATATGTGGTTTTCAATACAATATTACATAATGTTTAAATCAGGTTAAACATGTCTTATTTCTCAAACACTCAACAACATTCCTTCTTATTAACATATTTCAAAACTCTTTCAGCTTTTTGAAATGTATACTACATTATTGTTATTTATAGTCTATCATGCCATAGCACACCAGAACTTCTTGATCTTACTTAACTGTAACTTAGTACCATTGATTTAGTGCTTGTAAATTTATAATCATAACAGTACCTCGTGCATCCAGAAAAATAATGATGCATAGTATTACCTTCTACAGTTGCTTTTCTGTGTATTCCTTTTTAAGCTTTTGGACCACGTATGTGTGTATGTAATTGTAATTGCTCTTAATTTTGAAATTACAATTTTTGGTAATGTGGGGAAGACCATGCAAATGAAGACAGGTATCTTTTGCTTCATTCAGGAAACCATCTAATGCTAAGGAAAATCAGAAAATGAGTATTTTCTGGACTCACCGTGACTTTTAAATTTGTCACACTTAGTTGATGATTTTAAATACCAGTCGACTATGAGTCATAAGAAATAATTTTTTTTTATAAGAAATAATTTTATCTTTCAGAGTTGAGCAAGACTTACAGTTGCTATATGTGTAGTAGCAGCACTGGAGTGTAAAATCTTTCTGGCTTTGTAAATCTTAGCTTTGACTGTTGCTAGGAAACGCAAACAAAAAATGTAAAAATAAATATGATACAAATGACGAAATGTAAATTTTGTTGTTATAAACAATGCAACATTGAGTTGCTTTCTCTTGTCAAAACAGTTGTGCATGAAACATTTTTATGCAGGAGTTAAAGCAGCGAAGTAACTACCTAAAATGAAATAATCATTTCCTGTTTCACTTTTGATTTTCTTTGCAGTTCAAGAGCTTTTGTCCCTCACTGGGAATGGCTTTAAATCTCTAGGAGGGTCTGTTGTGAATTTCCGTCTTCTGGATTGGTTAAGATCCCTTTTAAGTGTGTGCTTCTTTGTTCTCAGAGAAGCTGAGGTCAGTTGAGCAACATGCCGCTACTGTTAAAAAAAAAAAAAAGCAAAAAAAAAAAAAAAAAAAAAAAAAAGCTGAGTAATGCTGGAGCCCTGTCATGTGGCTGATGCAAACCTGGAGAATTTGCATCATCATGTAGCTGGAGTAAGTTGGTGTGACAGGCAGGAGTTTAAATACAAGCCCATGAGGAAGCTGAGCTGGTTTGTGATGATAGGGCAGCAGCCGCTGCCGCAGCCACAGGGACAGGACGGGGAGGTGGGAACCGAGCGCACCAAGCACACACAGGTGTTTCTGAGGAGTAATTAGAGAGCTGTGGAGGCTAAAATACACCTTTGAGTTTTTACCTGTGAACACAGTAGCGCTGAGAGAGACACTCTGAAAGCAAAGAGGAAGAGAGAACGATCAGTCACACTAAAGAGACACTCAAGTTGAAAGTTTTGCTTTTTTTCTTTCTTCCTGTTTTATTTTCCCCCCCGTGTGTCAGAACCATGGTCAGAAAACCTGTCGTGGCCACCATCTCCAAAGGAGGTTACCTGCAGGGAAATGCCCACGGGAGGCTGCCCCCCAGGGGTGGCAAGGAGCCACCGGCGGGGCAGGAGAGAGTGGTGCTGAAGAAGAAAATCACTCTGCTGAGGGGAATCTCCATCATCATTGGCACCATCATTGGAGCGGGGATCTTCATCTCTCCCAAGGGCGTGCTCCAGAACACCGGCAGCGTGGGCATGTCTCTGACCGTCTGGACCGTCTGTGGGATCCTGTCGCTGTTTGGTGAGTGCAGCTCTTCTCAGGAGCTGTGTGTGGCTGTGGAGCTGGGAAGTTTGTTTTCTGGGAACGGAAAGGGTAAATTTGTGAGAAGTAAATGAATGGCAAGATGACAGGAACTTTTTGTTTAGGTATGTGAACTGTGAGAACAGTGTCTGTGCTCCTGAATTCTCTCAGATTGCTTCCAGCAGGCTTTCCTCTCTTCTCCTAACTAACGGAGACTTTTCTGCACTTTTCCCTGTGGTGATGAGAGCAAAGACTAACTTTCACGGCCGAGAAAATGTACGCTAAACTTTCTGTCCTGGGCAGCAATGTTTGCTTAGGGGTGTTTGGGACGTTCTGGCAGCTGGCGCGCTGCGTAAAACACCTGTGAAGTGAAACTGGCGTGGCCTATTTAGCTGTGGAACTGAATACTCAGCACAAGTCTCTCGGACTTTTCATTAGCAAGACAAATGGTGGCAGTCTTCTCTTTTGCAATTTCTTAAGCTTGTGGGTTCCTAGTGGTCTTTTAAAAGTGAAGGGATGTATCACGGGCATAACTCCACCTTAATCATAAGAGGGAATATTGCAATGGCCTAAGCGTAGATCAAACTTTTGTTTGCATTCTTTCCTGACACCTATAAACTTCAGTTGAGTGTTAGATTTTTACACTTTTCCAGCTCTGTTTTCTTCATCTCTATTTCACTTGGTCTCCAGGGAGACATCACTTGTCCAACTGTTCACTGAGTGAATTGAAAAATAATTTGTAGAAGAAGTGTGATCATTATATTTCCTTCAAAATGTACATCCCTTCTGTTGGTTTGAGAATTTGTAGGGAATAGTAAATAAATGCCCTCTCATCAGGTGGGTAAATTTCTAGAAAGCTACCTGAGTTAATTCTAAAGGTGACACAGGCTAGTAAATTGTCCCAAAATTTTCTTTTTCAAATTTGATTTATGCTATGGAGTAAATCCCTATGATACTTTTACTCTTTGATTCCAAAAGTTACGACCTCTGAAGTTTCTAGCATATTATCCTAACTCTACAACCAAGTACAGTACTTACTGTTAGTCCTATATGCACCAGTCCATTCATTCTTCTTATTTAGATGTCATGATGTTTTAATTCATTGGTTGAGGCAACATCTAGAGAACTTAAATTTCTTTTTTAGTAAGAAGGCGTTTTAAATAACACTTGTTACAATGAAGTTTCAGTAGAGAAAGATCTATAGAGGAATTCTTTTTAGGTTTTTTAGAGAGTTTGTAGCCAGGTATGGTGGTGCATGCCTGTAAACCCAGCACTTGGGAGGCTAAAAAAGGGGGTTTTGTGGTATTATTTATGTAAGTAACTTGTACTTCATAAAATGTTTAGTAACACTTATGTGTCATTGTTCTTCCAGTGCTGCTCTGTCCTTGGAGAATACTTTAGAGTAATATGCTTATGAAAAACTCTGCTAGATCCCTCAGTCACCACTAATATCAAAATGCTTCTGGCTTATGCATGTATAGACAAAGACAAATTTAACTGTTGCTTTTCTAAAGTGACATCTTGTACCCTCAGCCTTTAATCTTCCTATAGCACTTGATATATTTAGAAAAAAATATCTAATCAGAAAAACTACAATGAGTTTCCTGGACTTTGCATACCTAGGTAGATGTAGCTCCCCCTATGTGATTCAATATTTGCACTTGTTAATTTGCATTATAATTTGTTCAAAATTCAGGATCTTAGTAGGCAGAGGCTATACCTCCTTTCAGGATGTGAGTAGGGAGGTGCCATACCTCCTTTTAGTGGGCGGGGGGAGGGTTGCCTTCCATGCTGCCCAGGAAAATTCATTTTTTGTCCAAAGCCCTAGTGTACTGTATACTCTTAATTTTAATCAATATGACTGGCTGGTCACTCCACTCTATCTGAGACCCTTCCACTAGCTAGCTGGCTTACTCAAAGACTAACTAAATAAACTATTTTCTCCATTTCTTCTCTTTGGAGAAGTATCCTTGACTGCCACTAAGGGAGAACAAAGATAGAATATAGCTGCTTCATGCTAAAAAGAATTGATGTAGGGGAGACAGAAGTCAGGAACTTTCTCCACAGAGCTAATTTGAGAGGCCTTGGACAGAAGTCATGTTGGGGTTTAGCAATGATGGTTTTCTTTAGAGGATTTATCTAGTGGACCCAAGTAATAGTAGTCTACCCTATTCATTGCTCCATCTGCATGCACATTTGGAGTTTGAAAGCCTCTAGTCAAGAAGAAACAAATTCTACCAAGTGATTAAGAATGCATGGCCCCAACGTAAGAACCAGAATGAACAGACAAATTGGGGAAGGAACCAGGGTTAGACACAAGTTTTAAGGCACTGGAATAGGGATTATAAGGAGTTGGGTCCTAGACCCTCCTATTTTTGGAAGTTACCTATGTGCCTGATGTTACAGTTTTAACATCTTTTCTTCATTTGATGTGAATTATTGATCTAAAGACAACAAGTTTTATTTATTAGCACACAAGTCCCTTTAGTTATACTTGTATGAGGGTGGAGAGTTCTGTGGTTTTGAATGACAATTTTATTAGGGAATTCAAAGATTCTTCTTCAGCTTCCACTGTAGTTACTGTAGTTTTCTAGCCTCATGAAGCATAATAGTGGTTAATATCAGGTGTAGCTAGAAACTATCAGCAGGGGTCAGTGTAGTGATTTGAGTCCTCTCTCCATGTCTAGCTTATACTACTATTATTTTTATATATCTTTGGTTATACTTTTCTGCTGGATATTTAAGACCAAATTAAAGTGAGACTGGTGTTAATAAAAATTAACCTCTTGCTGTAAATATCAAGGTCGGTTAAGGCTCTTCAGAGGTTACTTTTGGAACCATGTACAGAGCCTCTTAGCTCCTCTGTCATTGTCATTGCTAGGATGGGTCATGGGCTTGCTTGACATGTGGCTTCCTATGGAAGCCTGGGAGATGTTTCTCTCTTTAGTGATCCTCCTGTGAACACAGTGTATACCAGTTGGCTCCTTTTCTCAGAGGTCCAACAATCTTCCTGCCCAGGAGGTTGGGTGACTCACTGAGGTTGTGGGATTTTGTAGAAAGGTTCTTATATCCTAGGTTCTTGTTGACTTTGGTAGGCCTGGGCCAAAATATTGGCTGTTTTCTTATCCCAGTCATCCTTTTTTTAGCTTTAGTCTCCAAACCTCAGTGTTGAGCACCCAGGTTAGTTAGCTAAGTATTACAATAGGAGTAGTACGTTTAACTATTTTTTCTAGATATAAAACACCTTGAAATATAAAGTATTACCAGAGAACTGTTATTGTTTACCAATCATGGTCATCTTAGAAGTCAAATTCCTGAAGAATGTTAACAGATAGCAATTATAAAGTCTTACACAGAAAATTTGAGGTAAAGGGCAACATATCATTTTAGCATAACATGGTGCTATTATTATATGAGAACCATTAGGTTTTGCTATTACCTCTGAAACACATTTGAATCTCCATTTTAGTATAAAATAACTTTTTAGTCAGTTATCTTTAATTACAGAATATTAAATGGCATACAGAAACCTTTACCTAATTTGTTATCTTTTAGTCATTGTCTTTTACTAGAGTAACATTTAGGTAGAATATACTTGTTTATAGATGTACTTTTTGAATTGGTAACTTGTCCAGTTTTTCCCAGAGTCCTATCGTACATACCACAGCCCAACAATTATTAAACAAATTCTTTTTTTTTTTGGTTTTTCTCCGGTACCGGGAACCAAACTCACGACCTTGCGCTTGCCAGGCAGGCGCTTTTGCCGCTGAGCTAAATCCCCAGCCCCACAATAAGGTTTTTTAAAGAGATGATCCAGTTCAATTCAGAAAGCTAGATTAAAAGGCAAGTGATTTATATTCTATTAAGATAATTTCTCATGTTTTCCACGGTTAAGCTTTTGGTTACTTAAACTAAGCTTTAAGAGTTAAAGAGTATTTAAATGTTGGCTTGTAAAATGTTTCCAATAATCAGTTTATGAATGGTTAAATTAACAACTATTATTTTAGTTTATGATACAATCTATATATCTGGGACTAGAGATACATCTG